>NW_020174422.1:878918-955845 GCF_003031525.2 Neophocaena asiaeorientalis asiaeorientalis | reverse complement strand
AATAGTGGTGAGGGTGGGCAACCTTGTCTTGTTCCTGATCTTAGAAGAAATGGTTTCAGTTTTTCACCATTGAGAACGATGTTGGCTGTGGGTTTATCACATATGGCCTTTATTTTGTTGACGTAGGTTCCCTCTATGCCTACTTTCTGGAGAGTTTTTTTCATGAATGGGTGTTGAATTTTGTCAAAAGCTTTTTCTGCATCGATTGAGATCATCGTATGCTTTTCATCCTTCAATTTGTTAATATGGTGTATCACATTGATTGATGTGTGTATATTGAAGAATCCTTGCATTCCTGGGATAAACCCCACTTAATCAAGGTGTATGATCCTTTTAATGTGCTGTTGGATTCTGTTTGCTAATATTTTGTTGAGGATTTTCTCCTTCATCACTTTCAGTATGTCCTGCCACTCCCTTCTGGCTTGTAGGGTTTCTGCTGAGAGATCAGCTGTTAACCTTATGGGGATTCCCTTGTGTGTTATTTGTTGTTTTTCCCTTGCTGCTTTTAATATGCTTTCTTTGTATTTAATTTTTGACAGTTTGATTAATATGTGTCTTGGCGTGTTTCTCCTTGGATTTATCCTGTATGGGACTCTCTGTGCTTCCTGGACTTGATTAACTATTTCCTTTCCCATATTAGGGAAGTTTTCAACTATAATCTCTTCAAATATTTTCTCAGTCCCTTTCTTTTTCTTTTTCTCTTCTGGGACCCCTATAATTCGAATGTTGGTGCATTTAATGTTGTCCCAGAGGTCTCTGAGACTGTCCTCAATTTTTTTCATTCTTTTTTCTTTAATCTGCTCTGCAGTAGTTATTTCCACTATTTTATCTTCATGTCATTTATCTGTTCTTCCTCAGTTATTCTGCTATTGATTCCTTCTAGAGAATTTTTAATTTCATTTATTGTGTTGTTCATCATTGTTCACTCTTTAGTTCTTCTAGGTCCTTGTGAAATGTTTCTTGTATTTTCTCCATTCTATTTCCAAGATTTTGGATCATCTTTACTGTCATTACTGTGAATTCTTTTTCAGGTTGACTGCCTATTTCCTCTTCATTTGTTAGGTCTGGTGGGTTTTTATCTTGCTCCTTCATCTGCTGTGTGTTTTTCTGTCTTCTCATTTTGCTTATCTTACTGTGTTTGGGGTCTCCGTTTTGCAAGCTGCAGGTTCGTAGTTCCCATTGTTTTTGGTGTCTGTTCCCAGTGGCTAAAGTTGGTTCAGTGGTTGTGTAGGCTTCCTGATGGAGGGGACTAGTGCCTGTGTTCTGGTGGATGAGGCTGGATCTTGTCTTTCTGGTGGGCAGGTCCACGTCTGGTGGTGTGTTTGGGGGTGTCTGTGGACTTATTATGATTTTAGGCAGGCTCTCTGCTAATGGTTGGGGTTGTGTTCCTGTCTTGTTGTTTGGCATGGGGCATCTAGCACTGGAGCTTGCTGGCCGTTGGGTGGAGCTTTTTCTTAGCATTGAGACAAAGATCTCTGGGAGAGCTCTTGCCAATTGATATTATGTGGGGCCGGGAGGTCTCCAGTGGTCCCGTGTGCTAATCTCGGCTCTCCCACCTCAGAGCCTAAGGCCTGACACCAAGCTGGAACACCAAGACCCTGTCTGTCCCACGGCTCAGAAAAAAAGAAAGAAAAAATATATATTAAAAACAAAATTTTTTATATTATTAAAATAATAATAATAAAAAAGAGAGCAACCAAACCAATAAAATCCACCAATGATAACAAGCACTAAAAACTAAACTAAGAGAAACATAAAAATCAGAAACAAATCAGTCATAGACAGCAAACCCCAAATCTACAGTTGCTCCCAAAGTCCACCACCTCAATTTGGGGGTGATTCGTTCATTGCCTATTCAGGCATTCCACAGATGTAGGGTACCTCAAGTGGACTGTGGGGATTTAATCCACTGCTCCTGAGGCTGCACGGAGAGATTTCCCTTTCTCTTCTTTGTTCCCATAGCTCCTGGGATTCAGCTTTGGTTTTGGCCCCACCTTTGCATTTAGGTTGCCCTCAGGCACCTGTTCCCGGCCCAGACTGGAGGGGGTTAAAGCCACGGCTGATTAGGGCTCTCTTGTTCACTCAGACTTGGGGGAGGGAGGGGAACGCTAGTCGTAATTGGAATGAGGGGTGAGCCCGCAGCGGCAGGGGCCGGTGTGATGTTACAACAGCCTGAGGTGCCCTGTGTGTTCTCCCGGGAAAGTTGTCCCTGGATCACAGGACCCTGACAGTGCAGGGCTTCACAGGTTCCCAGTGGGGTGTGTTGGGGACGGGGTGTGGATAGTGATCTGTGCTTGCACACAGGCTTCTTGGTGGCTGCAGCAACATCGTTAGTGTTTTATGCCTGTCTCGGGGGTCTGAGCTGATAGTCGTGGCTTGTGCCCGTCTCTGGAGCTCACTTAGGCGGTGCTCTGCCTTCTGTGGGCACACAGGGAAGGAATCCCCTCTCCTCGCACACCCCGAAACAATGGTCTCTTGCCTCTTAGGCAGGTCCAGACTTTTTCCCCCCGACTCCCTCCCGGCTAGCTGTGGCACACTAGCCCCCTCAGGCTATGTTCACACGGCCAACCCCAGTCCTTTCCCTGGGGTCTGACCTCTGAAGCCTGAGCCTCAGCTCCCAGCCCCCACCCATCCCAGCTGGTGGGTGAGCAGACAAGCCTCTCAGGCTGGTGAGTGCTGGTCAGTACTGATCCTCTGTGCAGGAATCTCTCCGCTCTGCCCTCCGCATCCCTGTTGCTGTGCTCTCCTCTGTGGCTCCGAGGCTTCCCTCCGGCCCACCCCCCCGTCTCCGCCAGTGAAGGGGCTTCCTAGTGTATGGAAACTTTTCCTCCTTCACAGCTCCATCCCCGAAGTGCAGGTCCTGCCCCTACTTTTTGTCTCTGTTTTTTCGTTTTTCTTTTGCCAGGTACAATTTTTTGCCAGAAAAATCCCCACCCAGGTACGTGGGGATTTTCTTGCCTTTTGGGAAGTCTGAGGTCTTCTGCCAGCATTCAGTAGGTGTTCTGTAGGGGTTGTTCCACATGTAGATGTATTTTTGGTTTGTTTGTTTTGTTTTGTGGTACGAGGGTCTCTCACTGTTGTGGCCTCTCCCGTTGCGGAGCACAGGCTCCGGACACGCAGGCTCAGTGGCCATGGCTTACGGGCCCCGCTGCTCCGCAGCATGTGGGATCTTCCCGGACCGGGGCACGAACCCGTGTCCCCTGCATTGGCAGGCGGACTCTCAACCACTGCGCCACCAGGGAAGCCCATGCAGATGTATTTTTGATGTATTTGTGGGAAGTAATGTGATCTCCATGTCTTACTCTGCCACCATCTTGAAGGTCCCCCCAGTGGCATCATTTCTAAGGTCCCTTCCAGCCCTGACATTTCGGGTTCCCAGGGTGAGCAAGTCTCCTCTACAAAGGGCCTGAGGTTGGTACCCAAGAATCCTAAAGGAACCTCGAGAGACAGGCTCCCCTGTGCCCCTCACCCTAGTGGGGTTGCACAGTGCTAGGTGGGTGCCACCAGCAGAGGAGGGAAGATGATGCAGCCCCTCAAAGTGAAGACTGAAGAAGCCTGAAGGAGGAGCGGGGCTGTGTCTGAGCCTGACTTTCCTCCCTCGGGCTGATAAACCTGGTTGGGTTGGGTTGGGTTGGCATCCCTCCACCACCCCAGGTAAATTCCAGGAAACACTAAGCCATTGTTTCTCATCTAGAGCTGGAGGCTGTACTGGGGACAGGTCCTCATGTCATGGGAGGGCAGGTAAGGGCAAGGGGTGAACTGCCTGTGGAGGGCTTGTCACACTGCCAAAGCATCCTCCTGGCCATTCTAATGCAGCACCCAAGGCCAGGGTCTGGTGTTGTGCCCAGCCAGAGGGAGGAGAACCAAGGGGAGTCTGGAGAAGAGCAGCACACTTTGGGGGAGAACAGAGAGATGTCTGGCCTGTGAATGGGAAGAGAGAGCATCTCTGTGCATGGGGTGAGGCATATCTACTGATGGTGGCGTGAGTCCTACATAGACTTGCTAGAGATTAGCCAGTAAGCATGGTCTCTCCCTCAGGCATGAGGGATTGAAATGAAGTCACCCATTTCTTTGGGACAAATAAAAGGGGCTTTCTCTGGGCAAGGGATTGACTACATTAGTCAAATCTGTACCCATCAGATATCATTCCAATAAAATCTGAGGGAATATCAACACAGTTGTTATACTGGAAATTTCCTCTTGGGCATGGTGTTTATTATGATAAGATTCAACATATCTTGCTGAATCCTTCCCAAGCATGTTACCAAATTGAGCCAGGATTTGGAGTAAGAAGGACTGGATTCTAGTTCTGCTTTATTAGCCATTGACTTTAGGCAAGTCACTTGGTCTTTGAGCCTCAGATTTCCTATCAATAAAATGGGGTTGTAACGTATCTCAATATGTTGTCAAGTTGAAATGAGATCTTGATTGGGAAAGCATTGCATAAATTGTCAGTAGCTCGAAGTTTATTAGAAAGCAAAAGCTTTTGGTAGCATTATCTAAGAATATGCTACCCTCTAGGCCCTCTGCAACCTAGTTTCAATCAATTTAATGACTATATCTCTCAAAACCTCCCTTGACCCATCCCTTTCCCAGGTGAGTTTCCTTGCACTGAGACATGTACCACCATCTTCCCCTGCCCAGCTCAGCTCTCTACTGCAGGGCTCACTTGCTTAGATGACCATGGTTCATTCTCATGAATTCTCGTGCCTTGGAAACTTCAGAGATCCCTGCCCTCCGCTGGTCTTTGAGGATACATAAGTCCACTCTGGGCCCACTTCCTCATCTGTAAAGTGAGGAGGTTGGGCTAGATGATTTAGGTCCCCTACCAACCCTCACATTCTGCGATCCAGCCGTATGCCACTGTTCTAACCAGGAAGCTAGAATTTGGGATGAGAGCAATGCATATTGTCTAGCCAATGACAAGTAACTGAGTAAAAGAAGTCAATGTAAGAGTATGAATTAGTAATCTACTCTCTGTGATAGATGAGGCTATGTTTGAGGCAGTATTTCTTTTTTTTTTTAATTTCTTTCTTTTTTTTTGTCTGCATCGGGTCTTAGTTGCACACGGGGTCTTCATTGAGGTGTGCAGGATCTTTCATTGAGGCATGGGCTTCTCTCTAGTTGTGGTGTGCAGGTTTTCTCTCTCTAGTTGTGGCGCGAGGGCTCCAGAGCACGTGGGCTCTATAGTTTGTGACACATGGGCTCTCTCATTGAGGCACGTGAGCTCAGCAGTTTTGGCGTTCAGGCTTAGTTGTCCTGCGGCATGTGGGATCTTAGTTCCCTGACCAGGGACTGAACCCATGTCTCCTGCATTAGAAGGCAGATTCTTTACCACTGGACCACCAGGGAAGTCCCTGAGGCAATATTTCAATGAACGAGAGCATATAAGTGAAATGTGATATCTCTGATTGGTCCTCCTAGTTGACTGTTACCAGAGAGTCATCATTTGCTAAGTGCTTGCTATGTGCCAGGCATGGCTAGAAATTGCATTGCAGTTCCAGTGTGTTGGGTATGCTGAGTATCTACTTTGTGTTAGATACTTGACCTTCTCTCTAATCTCCACAGAGCCCTACAGAACAGATTTACGGATGGGAAAATTGAGGTTTAGCGAGATTAAGTAAATCACCCATGGTCATCTGGCTACTAAGTGGCAGAAGCAGGTTCAAGTGCAGCATGTCTGACTCCACAGCCTGTGATGGGATGGCTTGCCCAAGTCCACTGGCTGGCATCACCACCAAGCTTACTCGTAGACTGTCAATTTCTTGTTCCTAGTGTCCCAGGAGTGGCGGTTACCACAGCAGTGTTCTTGATTCAGTTCTGGGCTTGACCCTAGAGTAGGAATTGATCATTTCTCTCTGGTTGGGGCAGCCAACCTAAACATTCCAGGGGAAAAACTCACCAGGATTTAGCACCCTCCCTCCTCTGGCACGTTGGCGACACCCGGTCTTGGCTCCCTCCTCATTCCTCTTCTCTGTGCACCTGCCCCCTTGTCTCAATGCCAACCAAGAGTGGGAGAGAAACTAGAAACATTGTTGGCCAGGCCTTTGGCTTCAGCTGGAAGAGGCAGGTTTCGTCTGTGGGAGTAAGTAGAAAACAATTACAAATTCGCATTTCAAATCCCAGAGCCTGTGGGAGTTGGTGAAGCAGGCTGGCTTTCCTCATATTCTCATGCTGTGTCAGGGTTTGCCAAAGAAGGATCCCCACACCTCTCAGTAAGGGAAGCTCGGGGAAGCAAGGATGTGGTGGAGGCAGCTTGGGCCCCAGGAGGTCCAGCAGGAGCTATGGACACCTATGGCTGGAGAGAGTCTTCAAACTCAGCCCTAGTACTTATCAGCATCCACATCTCTGCAGACCCTCCTGTCGACTCAGCCAGTGCCTGAGCCTGTCACGGGGAAAGGCAGGCCTCCCATGGAAGGGTCTTTCTCATTCTCTCTCCTCGCATCAGCCAGGCATTGGTCCAGCCACAGGGCTAGTGTTTTCCCAGGAGACACAGGCCATGGGGTGCTGGCAACTCGCCTAAACTGTGGGGAGAGAAGCTGGGTCCGTGTTCAGTAGCTGGGCCTGGGCGAGCTCCGCTCACAGTTCACTTGCAGCCGTGTCCTTAGAATCCAAGGGCCCTCCCAGCACAGGATCCTCTGGGCCGGTCCCCTCAGATCATCACCACAGGGCCAGCTCCCGGCAGAAAGCTGAGGGGCAGCGTGTGCTTCCAGTGGCTCAGAAAGACGGGATGGGACATGCCTGTCTGGAGCTGGAGAAGCTGCTCAGGGTCCCTCCAGGGAGGGTGTGATGAGCAGAATCATGGACTCCCTTCCTGGGCCTTCTTTTCCGGAGCTTTCCTAGGCTTCACTAAAGACCAGGAGAGGAATGGCCGGGCAGACTCAGGGCACAGAGTGGGGACCCTTCCCTTTTCTCCCTCTCCTCCACTCTCACCCCTCGGACACTACATCCCTAATAGTGTACCCACCACCCCTGCCCACCTGCCACCCCTTCCATGTGCTCCCCCTGCCCAAGACTCCGGTTTCAAAATAAATGACTAAATGTTGGCTAAATGGGAGGGAGGAGAGGAAGAATGAAGTGGTAGAAAGAAAAGGAATATATTCCACTTACTTTATGAGCAAATGACTCTCCCCAGCACCCTGCCCCATTAATTTTGCTGTTAATATTTGCCGCTTTGCTAAGGGAATCACCTTAAGTACTTAGTCCACTCCTGACACTTAATAAGTGCTCACTAAACAGGAACTATTATTGGTTCCTTTTTCTCCTCTTTTTCCTGGGGTTTCCCCTCAGCTCTTTCAGCCCCAGCCCCTCTCTGGACAGACCTCACAGAATCAGCAGCTCAACCTGGGAAAGGCCAGAGGCTGCGAAGCCGGAATGACTGCATTCATGCCCATCCTAGCGCTGGCCCAGGCTTCAGTCTTCATGGCTTGTGCCTGTGTCTCACAAGTGTGCGCCGAGGACCAGATGCGCCTGTCAGCCTGTGAAGCCCTCCGTGGAGGGCCTGGAACAGAAGTCTCTTCTTTCTCCTCTCCTGGTGTCCCAAAGCATCTTGTCTCTGCTGTGGGCTTGGCTCCCCCTGCTGGAACCTTTCCTACCTGCCCAGGTATCCTATGGAGAGCTGGCAACAGTCCTAGAGACACAGGTGAACTAGGGCAGGAAGGTCCAGAGAGGCCCTTCAGGTCAGAGAGAGAACCGGAAATGGGAAGTGGCTTTCTCAAGGTCACACAGTGGCTAGGGTGCAGCCACAGTGGGCACTGGAGCCTCTGACTCTCCTGAGCTACTTAACCGTCAGGTGCTGCCTGCCCATTTTCCTGAGCTGGCCCCCCTGTTGGCCAAGGCTGCTTCTATGCTCTGAGCTTCTGACAGAAATCTTAAAACAGCAATGACAGCAACAACATTAACCATGGCAGCCACCATGGATTGAGCTCTTATTCTGTGCCAGACACACAGGCCGCTTGACCCCAGGTCCCCTGCACTGGCAGAGACTGGGCTGGGCTGTTTTTTATACACATTGCTGACCCTCATAGCAACCCTGCAGGTAGGAGAGTATTAATAGCAGCTCCATTTTACAGATGAGTAAACGAAGACTTTCAGAGGTTGTCACTTTTTCAGGCCACAGTTTCACAGTGGAGAACGCACATCTGACTGCACAGCAGTCTGTTCCCTGCTGAGCGGCATCCTGTTGATGGAAGCCACAAGCACCGTTCCTGCTCCCCGAGTGGATTTCCTGGGCTCCCACGGAACGAGGTGGGGCTGCTCCTGCCTGAGTCCTCACTGTGCTCATCTCACGGGCACATCGGCGTGGCTTAGCAGGATGGAGGGGGAGGCAAGGTATTTGAGAAGGGGATGGTTGAGTAAGCACGCCTGTGACCCCAAACTTACTTCTGCAGGGATGATACTGCTAATAAGCTGAGTGAACTTTAGGATGTTGCTAAGACTGTGATAGGAATGTGCATGCTGTTATTAATTATAATCAGGGTTTCTGGCTCTGATTTCTTTTTGCATGTGACTTTTACTGCAGAAAGCTTCTCTCATCTGGTCTCATTAAATCTCAAATTAAGCAAGAATCCCAACAGTACGAGAGCAGCTCCAGGAGAGCAGGCCTCACTCGTTCACACTGTGTGTTCATTTGGCTGTGTTTTTTTGGGTTTGATCCCCTTTTAAGGAAATTTAAAAATAACTTTCTGCCAAAGATGTGGGCACTCAGGGTAGAGCTGCTGAGTGGACACCCTCCTCCTGCCCGTGGTCTGCTCCTCTGATGACGTGGCCGGGCTGAAGCGGGTAGGTCACCTGCCTGTAGAAGCCCAGCCTTCCTTTCTTTAAAAAATGTATGTGTGTATGTATGTATGTATTTATGGCTGCGTTGGGTCTTTGTTGCTGCGCACGGGCTTTCTCTAGTTGCGGTGAGCAGGGGCTACTCTTCGTTGCGGTGCATGGGCTTCTCATGGCAGTGGCTTCTCTTGTTGCAGAGCACGGGCTCTAGGCGCACGGGGTTCAGTAGTTGTGACATGCGGCTGCTCGACCCCATGTCCCCTGCAATGGCAGGCGAATTCGTAACCACTGCACCACCAGGGAAGTCCGCCCAACCTTCCTTTAATGTGTCTTTCAAGAGGAAAGGCCCAGGACGCCATGGGGAATGAAGGGCTGCCTGTGGGCTCAGGGAAGAACTCAGCTGGGGGTGGGTGGGGTAGGAAGGAGTGGGCTGGCTTTACCTGATATCCCTTAGGAACCCGGAAACCTGGGCCCAAGTCTCTCAAGGATGCCAGCAGGAAACCCAGAGAGTGTACCCAGGGCCGGGTATGATTGCGCTCACCTCACACCCAGGCAGCCTGAGAAGCAAAGAGGGGAAAGGATTCACAAGTTACGTGCCAGCTTTAGAGCCAGGACTGGTACCCATGTGTCTGGAACCAAATGCCTACAGGCCCCAGAGAGGTAGACTGTTTATTGTTGTGACCTGTTCGTCCACTCCTTTCCCTACATCCTCTCTCTAATGTTCACATGTTTGCTCCACAACAAAATTAAGTGATACCATAGTTTGGAAGTGATTCTTTATGCTTTTTTAGCCCAACTTTCAATTTATTCATATATTCCACAAGTATTTGTCGAGAACTTACTGTGTGCTCATCCGTATTCTAGGCATTAGGGATACAGTAGTGAGCGAACCACCCAGGACCTGTGACCTAGTGGAGGGGCTTATGTTCCAGTGGGGGAGACAGATGTTAATCAAATAACCACATGACTGCATGGTGGCCAACTACGATGTATGTGATAGACACACCTTCCATGATTTTGTCCGAATTACTGTCCTTAGTTCTGTCCAATTCAAAATGACTTTCCAGTCTCTGGTGGCTCCCCAGAGACCTCTGTCTAGGAGACCTAGATCTGGAGTCACCTCTGTTACTCAGGGTGAGTAGCATTGTTTTTATGGATTCATTTTTTCCTTTATTATCCATAAAATATTCAAATATCTACCATGTGCAAGGTCTTCCAGAGTCTGTGGTGCATATCCAGTCTTGACCAAGAACTCAGTTGCCTTAAAGGTGTACTCTTCATCAGTATCTGTCTTCACATCTCTCCGGTCCACATATGTTCAACCATTCCCCTTGGAAGAACAGATGGAATCAAATTAGGTATTGATTCACCCTCTCTCCCACCTGCCCCTCAAAGCCTCACACCACTACTCCTATAAAACCACTATTCCCCTTCCACTTGTGTGCTTTACAGAGGACAGAAGAACAGATGGTGATGGGGAGAGCAGGAGATAGGGGAGAGCAGTGGTTCTCAAAGTGGGCCCTGGGGACCCTGGGACTCTTTCATGGGCCCAGGAGGTCTAAATAATTTTTGTAATAAGATGTCATTGCTTTTTTCACTCTCCTTTTCTCTCAGACGGAGTTTTCCAGCAGGTACCAACACCGTGATGCCACAACCAACCGGATGCAGAAGCACATATGAAAATCTAGCTGTCTTCTATTAAGCCAGACATTAAAGAAATTTGCAAAAACAAACAACTCTTCTTACTAAACTTTGTTTTTGGTTTTGTTTCAGAAAATGTATTTTTCTTTTAAAAGTGTTACTTATGTTAACCTAATGGGCTTATTATTGATGTTTTAAATGAACTACTATTTCTTAGTTTTAATACAGTAAAAATTTAATTTAATACAGTAAAATATTGATAGCAGCAATTCACACACAAAAGCTCTTTGGGATCTTCAATAATTTTAGGAGTATGAAGGGACCCTGAGACCAAAATGTTTGAGAACTGCTGAGCTAGTGGCTAAGGGGTCAGCTAGGTGTTAGGAGAAGGCCAGTTACTCAAGAATCAGACATGAGCCAGTAGAAAAGCTTAAATCCACATCATTTCTGATTTGGACATCTGCAGTCTGTCCCAAGGTGTGAGTTGCATAGGATGAGAGATTCCTTTGGAACTATGGAAATACCTTCTGTCCCCTGGAGGAGAAGGACTGGACTGGGCATCACCTTGCTACCATGTTTTAGAAGTATGTGCCAGGGACCACTCCTGAAGCTCTCCAGGGGTCAGGACCCACGCTGCTAGGTCCTGTTCTCAACACCGTGAACACAGTCTGTGGAGCATGGTTCAAATCTCAGCCCAGATTCCTTAAGACAGGAGCACAGGAGTCCCCCATCCATCTGCTTTCTGAGCTTGCTCCCACTCCGGGGATCATAAACAGGGCTTCTTCAGCTCAAGGAGGAGGGAGCTGGGTCTCAGGAGGCAAGGGTCCTACGAGCCCTGGGTGGTAATCCCAGGCCACACATGCCTAGGGATGGGTAGTGTTCCAGGCCAGATGTGGAGTTGGGGGTGTGCCCAGCCCCTCCAAGGACTCAGCTCTCAGCTTGACAGTGTCTTCCCTTTGCTCCACACTCAGATTGGAACCTGCAGCTCTGAACAAGTAAAAACCTGTGAGCTTCCATCCCTGGTTGCCCCGGGACTCCACTCAGAGCCTCTGCAGCTGGCAGCCAGGGGTTTCAAAGGTCACCCCAGCCGGGAGGATTGGAACCACACATCCCTCTGACCGGGTGAAGTTGGCTGCTCCGTGCAAGGCAAGTTGCAACATCTGTGAGCAGTCAGACAAACGCCCCTTAACTTTTCAGTCTGGCACTGGGCTCTGCTACATCTCTGGCTCTCCTTCACTGTCTTCCTTCTCGGACAGACCTTGGACAGGCGTCTCTGCAGTACAGTGGTAAAGCGTGGCCGTCCACGCGTCCCAACTCATGGGAGAGCTGCCCGGGGAAGAGGTCACGGTAAGGCGTGTCCGTTCTCTGGTGTGTGACCCTGCCGCACTGCCTGCTCCGGTGGGTCACAGCAAGTCAGCAGGCACAGCCCACAGCCAAGGAGCAGCTCGTTCCAGGATTAGGAGAGATTAGGGAGTTTGTCAGGATTTGAATACTCTGAAGAGAGAGGATTAAGGTGGGGAGAGGAAGCTGTCATTGCCTGGGGCATTTGCACCCCGGTGGTTTGCTGTGTTTGCTGTGTGCCTGTGGCTCGGGGGGTTCATGGCTGTCGGCCAGGCTTCCAGTGCAGAGCCCACTGGGAGCCCTTCCCTGTAGGGAAGGTATGGTATCTCCAGGATGCCTTACTGCCAGATCAGGTGCTTAAGGACTACGATCATTTAAAATGTATGCACTTTGGGTAGGGAAGGGGGCAGCTGGTTGCTCTAAACTTGTTCTGCTGTGTAACTTGATTCTTGATTTTACACTTTTCTCTGAGGCTTTTTGCCTCAGTCTTTTTGCCCTCTCTCTTGGCCATAGTTGAAAGTGTCCCTTTCTGGGTTCAGGAGACAATTGAAAGTGCTTTTGATCGAATTAAAGTCAAATTAATTTAGTGCTGCTTTGAAGGATTAATAAATTCTGCTACTTGTGAAAACCTTATTTGGAGGTGAGCTTTGGCCCAAGCATTGTGTGGATATGGCGGTGTGTGGCTTCCAGCCCTCAGACCACTGCTCTGCTGATCCCCTCCTCCGTCTTTTTTTCTCTTCTTACTTCTGTCTCTTTACACTAATGATGAAAAATCTGAAAGTGAAATTAAGAAAACACTCCCATTTACCTTCTGTCTCTTATTGATCTGCATTTAACTGGTGCTGAACAAAACCCCCTGGGTAGGTGTATTTGACTCCAGCCACTGAGTACTGCTCTGCCGATAGAGAAATTATTGCAGAAGCCACCCAGGCCCTCTGGTGCTCTCGACTGGAATGTGGTCAAGAGGCTGGATGAGGGGTTAGAAGGGAACAAGGATGGTTTGGTTTGATTTATAATTATTATAATAATTATTATTGGTAGAGCATTCCAGATATGCCAGTAACCATTAATTGGCAGTGTGGACAGAATATGTTTATGTGGCTGATGGCAGTGGGCCGGGTGATGGGCCGAGCAGAGCTGTTTGGTGTGCCTGGCCAGCCTGGGATTGGGCTCTGGTTCTGCCTGTGTGGTGGTTAATAACTGCCCTACCCACCCTCCCCCACCCCTCACAGGGCACTTGCTGTATTGACTTGCCTGTTCTGTTTCTGACCTGAAGCCAGACCTTCCCTCCTGCCCAGGAATGGAAGACTTCTGTCTTCTGTGTGTATGGGGCCGAGCATGTTCCTTTTGATGATAGCATCCAGGGCCTTTGGGAGACCTCAGAAGGTCAAGATCAAGAGGATTTATAGAGAGGATTCTGAGCCCGATGTCACCACTCTTAGTTTCCAGCTCCCCCGAAAGCAGAGTGGAAGCGTCTTGTGTCTTTGAAATCCAGAAGTGAGAGCAGAAGAGGGTGTTACATTCCCCCGCCCCCCTTCCTTTATGCAACTCCCAAGCCTCTGCCTATCGCATCTCCCATTACTGGGGAAGGCAGGAAATGCCTAGTCTGGGTCCGAGGGCCCTCCAGGAAGCCCACAGAATATGGCTACGATCAGAATGCAGTTTGGTTTCCACTTCTTAGCTATGTGACCTTGGACAAATGTAGTTGGTTTTCTGAGCCCTGGTGTCCTCGTTTGTGAAAGGAACATAATCAGAACTGCCTTGCAGGACCAGGAGATTGAGTGAGATTAGGGCTCAGCACGATGTCGGGTGCATGCACCCTGCCCGTTCCATGCTAGGACACACAGGACAGTGCTGCGGAGGCTGTCAAGGGGCCCCAGGCCCTCCTACCCACCTTCTCATGGTCTGCCATATGCTTCCCACTGCTGTTATACAATAATCCCACTCAGATACCCTTGCCCTGAGGATAATCAGGCTGGCCTGGGCTTGCCGTCCTTGGTGAAAAGGGTCTGTCCTGCAGGGTTGGGGAACTTGCTTTCCCTTTGGGAGCTGGTTGATGACCATGTTGACAGCTACCAATTATTGAGTGCCTTTTATGCTGTACTAAGTGTTTTATATATACTGTCATTCAGATCCTCCCCTCATCTTTGTGAGATTGATATTATCATTCTCATTTTATAGAAAAGGAAACCGAGGCCAGGAGAGTTGCAGTACGTTGCCCAGCTAATAGCTGGAAAGTAGCAGTGCCCTGGACTTGCGGCTGGTGACGACCCTCGTGACACCTGCCCTCACTCCACCCCAGCCCTGGCACTGGCAGCCCAGACTGCATTTGTCACCTCACTTCAGTGGCAGTGGAGGAGGGCAGAGGGAACAGTGTCCCCTCTGGGGTATGGTCCTGGGAGGCTCTGCAGGATATAAGAACCCCATGTTATCACACTCACCACACACACACATGTAATTGTTCACTGCTGTATCCCTAGCCCCTAGCTTGCAACATGGTAGATGTTCAATAAATTTATTTATTTTATTTATTTATTTTTTTTGCGGTACCCGGGCCTCTCACTGTTGTGGCCTCCCCTGTTGCGGAGCACAGGCTCTGGACGCGCAGGTTCAGCAACCATGGCTCACGGGCACAGCCGCTCCGCGGCATGTGGGATCTTCCCGGACCGGGGCACGAACCCGTGTCCCCTGCATCGGCAGGCGGACTCTCAACCACTGCGCCACCAGGGAAGCCCCAATAAATATATTTTAATTGAGTGAATGACTACATCCTGATTCTTGCCATTAAAATTATATCCTGATTACCTTGAAATGGTTCTGCAAACACATACACAAACAATGATATAAATATGGCAAAATGTTAACTGTTGAATCTAGGTGATAGGTATTTGAGGTGCTCATTTTATCATTCTTTCTACTTTTCTGTTTGAAATTTTCCATAATGAAACTTATTTTTAGTTTAAAATTTCTATATCATTAAATTCCTATTATTATTTTCCTTGTAAATATACATTCATATAACTGCCTATTCATATAACTTCTACTGTATTTAACCAATTCTCACTGTTGGATATTTAACTGGTTTTTTTTTTTTTTCTATTTCTATTTAACTGGATTATTTTTCTGTTTATTTTCCTGTAAGTAATGTGATTAGCATTCTCATATATAAATTTGGGGCTGTATCTCTGATTCTTTCCCAATAATACATTTCTAAATGTAGGATTACTGGGGAAAGCGATGGACATTTTTTTCAGAATCCTTTTGACAAATTGCTTTCTAGAAATATTGCTTCAGTTTATACTCCTCAGAAGGGTATGAGTACCCAGAGTCTCACCGGTATTGTATGTTATCTTTCTTTTTAAATGTCATTTGGTTAGTTTTTTTAAATAACTTGTCGTTAATTTGCACTCTTGGATTCTGATTGAGGCTAGGCAGCTTCCGTTTGTGTTGTGGTCATTTGTCTATCTTCTGTGAACCGTCCAAGTGATAGCTCTACCCATTATCTGTCAGGCTGTTTTCTTATATATAAAATATCCTAGTCCTTCATTCTTGTTGCAGACATTTTATCCCAGATCATCAAATGCCTTTTAATGTTGTCGTTGGTATGCTGTGTCATACGGAAGATCTCAGTGTTATGTGTGTGTGGTAGCAGCTGTCAGCTTTCTCGCTTATGACCCCAACCTCAGACCCCCTTCCCACCAGCCAACTCTGACTGCTAATAGGAAGCAAGAGGGTCCAGTGGGGGACTTCCCTGGTGGCGTAGTGATTAAGAATCCGCCTGCCAATGCAGGGGACACGGGTTCGAGCCCTGGTCCGGGAAGATCCCACATGCCGAGGAGCAACTAAGCCTGTGCACCACAACTACTGAGCCCACGTGCCACAACTACTGAAGCCCATGTACCTAGAGCCTGTGCTCTGCAACAAGAGCTGCAGTGAGAAGCCCGCACACTGCAACAAAGAGTAGCCCCTGCTCGCTGCAACTAGAGAAAGCCCGCATGCAGCAACAAAGACCCAGCGCAGCCAAAAATAAATAAATTAATTAATTAAAAAAAAAAAAGAGGGTCCAGTGGTTAAGAATAGGAGCTTTGATGCCAGACACCTGGGATCAAATGCCAGTTCTGCCCCCTACTAAATACTCTGACCCTGGGCAAATGACTGAATCTCAGTGAGCCTCGGTTTCTAATCCATAAAATGGGGATGATGAGATCATCTGTCTCATAGTGTTGATGTGAGGAGCAATTGAGCTGTTATTTGTAAAGTGTTTAGAATAGTTCCTGGTATATAGTAAGTGCTACATAAATTTGGTTTTTATTGTTACTTACTACAGTGAACCTGTGAGTCTTAGCATTTGGAAAGGATTTTGTTTGCAAAGCTAATACCTCATCAGTGAAAGAGAAAGCTGGCTTTGTCAAGCAGGGGATGTGCCCTGTTACAAACAAACCTAGGTCTTTGTTACTTTAACTTGTAACCTCCATTTTAGTTTTGTTAGATGTTATTAAATTTAAACAAACTAATTACATGCCTAGATTATCACTGTTCATTTCTGTCAGCTCACCCCACTTGGCATGGAACATAGGCTTGTGACTGACGGTCCCAAGAAAATGAACAGAAAAATAAAAACTGGAAATACTCTTCCTCTTCAGTTTAGCAGACGTTTGTTGCAGGGCTGTGATAGGCCAGGTACCGTGGATTCCATGCTGAGTAGGATGTGGTCCCCAAGCTGGAACCGTCCCAGCCTGGTGAGGCTCCTACCTGGACTTGAAATCTGGAGCAGGGATACTTGGGACATATTCCAGGGGGTGGCAACGGGTGTCCAGTGACCTTGGCTAGGTTCTGACAACCTGGCTTCTCTCGATTGCTGCCTGTTTTCCCAGCCTGGTTCTCCAGCCTTTCCTGTGGACTTTGATAGCTTCCCTACTCCCTGTCTTTCCAACAGATCCCTTCTCCATTTATGAGAGCCAGAGTCCATTTCTGTAATTTGCAACCAGGAACTGATTCATACCTGTTACTAATTCCACTTCTAGAATTAATCCTAAGGAAATCCCTTCGTTCCAATCAACCTGCCAGCCCCCATAGACATCTTGTCTAGTCCCAACGGGGCCCTGGACCAGGAGTCAGGAGCCTGAGGTTTACTTGCCAGTGATGCCATCATTTTGCTTTGTCTCTTTGAGTGAGTGACTTACCTTCTCTGGGCCTCAGTTATAAATGGAGGAGTGAGCCTGGATAACCTTAAAATGCTCCCTTCTCTGACGTTCTATGGCTTTTGAAGCTTTTTCACACTCTGGTCCCCAGAAGTGGCTAGGGTCCTCCCTAGCCTTGCTTCCTTCCCTGCTTTCAACCCCGCACTCTCACCTCACCTCACCTTACCCGGGATCCTTGCCGTATTAACCCTAAACTCTTTTCTTTCTTGGACAGTGGATCCCATTTTTCTTTAGCCCAAGAGCCCTCACAGTTCAGGCAAAAGCAGCTTTTACTTTCACCTTGAGTGCCTAACACAGATATAGATTCTGAAGGTTGAGTGACTTAAGTATGACTTCAGATATCCATTGTAAAATCGCCGAGAAACATCTGATTTCTCTGTTCCTGCTCTAGCTGCCCCCTTCCTGGAAGTTCTCCACGGGGTTTTGGGGAGACCAGGATGTGGCCCTGGGAGCTGGTGTCTGGGGCAGACTGGGCTTCACCCCTGCAGCTTTGCGTGTAGGGAACACAGGGACTCTCATTCCCAGAGAGGAGCTCCAGGCGGCCCCTGACCCAGTGGGGCTCCCTGTAAAGCCCACGACGCTGCGGCCCCAACCAGCACCCTGGGCACGTCGGCCGCCTGCAGGGAGGACGGGCTGTGCTTTGTCTCGTCTGACCTGATCTATCTTCCTGTTTGCAGGCCATGGGGGATGTGAAGCTGGCTGCCTCGACACACGTTTCCAAAACCTCCCTCACTGTGGATCCCTCGAGAGTCGTCTCCATGCCCCTGACCGAGGCCCCTGCTTTCATTTTGCCCCCTCGGAACCTCTGCATCAAAGAAGGGGCCACCGCCAAGTTTGAAGGGAGGGTAAGGAGTGAGGCTGGGTGGGCGGCTTGCAGGGGATGTGGAGCAGGGTGGTTGCTTCTGCTCCAGCCTTCTCCTCGGCAGGCTGACCTGCCAGAAAGCCTGCTTTCCTTCTGGACTCACAAGTAAAGTGGATATACGCCCTCTGGCCCTATTTCTTTTGTTTATGGTTGACTTTGGGCCGTGCTGGAGAATTTGGGGGTGGGGAGGGACGCCGATGTTTTGCTATTAATGCAAGTCGTGTTTTGGGTTCGTGCACCTGATTCTAGGAGAAGAAGAGGGGGGCTGGTGGCAGGAAGTCTCAAATCTGACAATTGACAACTAACTCTCACTTTTCTCTCACTTCCTACCTGGAAGGAGTGTTTGGTTAACTCACCCTCTCGTGTATCCACATGGTACATCCAGAGCAGTGGGGTGGGAGCTAGGACCCCTTATCTCAGTTCTGTCACCTTTTGCTAATGGGTACTGGTCTCTTGCCCTTACTGGGCCTCCATTTCTTCCTCTGCAAGCAGGCAATGATAATTCCTCGTCCATCTTGTACTAGAAAGGAGAAGAGGAAGATGGGAAAAATAGCTGTAAGAATATCGAGGTTATGCCCCACTGGAGAGACTTTTAGTAAGCTGCTGGCTCAGGCCGCCAGGGAGTCAGATCATCAGCTTGATGCAGAGATGCACATGGAAGTCAGGGGTTTGCAAGTAATATTTGTCCTGGATTAAACACGGACGATCTCCCCCAGGAAATGCTTTAGCAGCTAGAAGGCTTTGATCCGAGCAGAAGACAGCTGAGGTGATGAGGTGATGAGGTTGTGCTATGAGTCTACAAGTTAAGAGCAGGGACCTGAAAGCTTGTGGAATGAAGGAGTCAAGAGCATCACTCTTCCCGGATGACACTGGGCCTTGCCTCTGTTTAAGTGGCACGTTTGGCTGCGTGGTCCTCTGGAGTGTATTCAGGGGCTATGTGCTCTGTACAGGCCTGTGTAGTTAACTGTTTGCTGGTGGATCTGACGTACCTTGTCATATGTTTTACTTGAAGAAGGGGAATGTTGGTGATGCTGCTGAGGGGTCTGTTTCTTCTCTCTGGGCTCTACCAGGATGAGGGCTTTTTTCTGTTGCCCTGACTGTGGTCCCTCCATCCCCACATCCCCACCGCTGGCAGGAAAGAAGCAACGGGAAGAGTCCCTGGGGATTTAGAAATGGGAGTGAAGTACTGATGTACACGACAACATGGATGAACACTGAAAACATGCTAAATGAAAGAAGCCAGACACAGCAGGCCACCTATATTGAATGACTGCACGTATCTGAAATGTCCAGAACAGGCAAAAGTATAGCGACTAACAGTAGATGAGTGTGGTTGAGGGCTAGCGGGGAGGAGTGGGGAGTGACCGCTGAGCGGTGCAGCATTCATTTTGGGGATGATGACTGTTCTGAAATTAGGTAGTGGTGGTGGTTGCACAACTTCGTGAATATGTTATAAAACACTGGACTTACACTTAAAAAATTCAAAGTGAACTTGTGAAAAATGGCTTAGCAAAACTGATCCACACTCACCCTCCTGCCCTATTGCTTGTCAGAGATGAACTCCTCCCTCAAATTCAGAGAGTAAGAGGTGACTTAGCTTCTACAGATGAAGAGGCCTTGCTTCCTTTGCTGACTTTGGAGGTCATGAAGGAGCGGAACCTTTGGGCTGTTTGCCCTGGAACCTTTGTAGAATGAACACTGGCCCAGGAGTCCACACACTGGAGATCTCTGTTGCTCAGTTATCCTCTAGTTGGCAGGTCAGACCTTCTCTGGACCTCAGTTTCCTTATCTGAGAAGAAATAACTAATTGTTTCTATATTTTCTGGCCTGCAGGGATGTAAAAAGAAAGTGAGTTGAAGAAGAAAATGGTCAAAGCAGTTCATAAAGTCAAGAAGTATAGTAATAACAGTATTTTTTTTAAGGAGGTGACATTCATATACCTAAATTTAACTGTCTTAAACAATTCAATGGCATTTCATGCATTCACAATGCTGACTGCAGTATTCTTAAAGTAGAGCATTCTGTATGTGAACATTTTATTTTACTTATATTGAGGAAATAGTTGACTTTGTATATTACATGTGGGCTATAGGTCAAAGGGGATGTGTTCCTTAGAGGTCAGCCTTCGGAGCTCTGTTACCACTCACCAGCTTCCTGGAATTAACCCAGAACAGCACCTTGAGAGCATGCTGGTGTATAGTGGACACAGAAGAAAGACAATTCCAGAAAGGTGTTAGGTGGAATGTCTGGCTCCATCTCAGAACTTGCAGAGAGAAACACAGAGGGAGGGGGCTGTCTTAGAAAGCGCTCTGTAAGCTAGCATGCTGTGAGTGTGTATTATCACTGAAGCAAAGGAACACCTTGCATCGGGGAAGGGCCATGCCAAGCGACTCCAGAATGAGGAATTTTTGTTTGGATACAGAGATGTAGATGAGTAGCGGGTGTTCCTGGCCTGGCCCCCTCAGAGAAGGGAAGGGTAGGGTGATGGTGACCTGCGTGACACGAGCTTAGAGCAGGAGTTTCTAGTTTTAAAAGACCGAGCGCCAAACGGTCATCCCCTGATCACAGCCAGGGGTTCTCTGCCTCTAGGGCATGTTAACCTGCTCTGCTGTGGCCACTTGACCTGTCCTGCAGCTGACCCCTCTGTCCAGGCCCTGGGACACACCCTGTTCTAGAGGCTCATTCTGCACCAGCCAGTCCTGGTGTCAGTTTCACAGCGACCTCAGAACCTCAGCTCTCCAGTCACTGGGCTCTTGCAGAATCTCTTACAACTGAGCGACTTTTAAAATAAGCCTTCAAGCTACTTCTTAGGCCCAGGCTGGCACCCATCGCAGCCAGCAGGAACCCTTCTCTTCCTTGCAGCAGCCCTCAGGGCCTCTGTCTGCTTTCCTCTCCCCCCACACCCCTCTAAAAAGTTGCCACTACCAGCTCAAGCCCTAAAGCCTGGGTGTGGAGGGTACTAGGATGTCCCAGCTTCTTCTTCAGAGGGCACGGGATCCTCCCATAACTGTAGAAACACAATGAACCGCACAGATGTGAGGAAGTTATAAAGGTTTTTTCCTACTGCCTTCTGAAGCTGGTAATCAGAAATTGGTTCAACATTGTGTTTTCTGGTTTTATTCCTGAAAGAGGTAAAAACTGTTGCCCACCCCCCCTCTCTTTATCCTATTTTTAGGCCAAAGACTTAATGAACCCCTTCCTCCCCGCCTTCCTCTTTTCTAGCGAAAAGACTTGGTGACCCTAAGACAGGACCACAGGTGCCCCTTGTGGTTCTTGTCTTTTTCTGAGAAGCTCCAAACTGAGATGTTCAGCATTGTGGGTCTCAGTCCGTCACATCCTTTAGGGTTTTTCCACTTTGTGGCAGATACTTTGGACCAACGTGTAACCCACGACAAACCCTCTTTGCCCTTCCCTTTTCCATTCTAGAGGTCATTGCGAAGTTTTCCTTTGCAGCTAAGAGTTGCTCAGTGACACATTTGGCCGAAGTCAGCTAGTGTATTCCTAGGAAAGCATTTGCTTTTCTGATTAAAACAAAACAAGGGCTTCCCTAGTGGCACAGTGGTTGAGAGTCCGCCTGCTGATGCAGGGGACACGGGTTCGTGCCCCGGTCTGGGAAGATCTCACATGCCGCTGAGCGACTGGGTCCATGAGCCATGGCCGCTGAGCCTGCGCGTCCGGAGCCTGTGCTCCGCAACGGGAGAGGCCACAACAGTGAGAGGCCCGCGTACCGCAAAAAAAGAAACAAACCAAAAGTCACTGGTTCTCTCATATTCCACCCCTCCCCTGCTTCCTGCCTTGAATGCAGATTTGATGGCTGGTGCTCAGGCAGCCATGTTAAAACCATGAGGGAACAAGCCAGAATACAAAGGATTGGTTGGGGTGGGCATAGGGGGTTGGGGGCGGGTACAGCTGTGGAGGGAGCATAAAGACCAGCAGCTAAGAGACAGAAGTCCTAAGGCTTAGAGAGTTTCCTAGATAGGATCTTTGGCTGTGGTTATTCACACAGGAAGTTTTATAGAAAGTGTTCCTAACTGATAAACAACACCTAATGAGATGCATGTGGAGATATCATCTCTTTAAATGATGGGAATAACAGGGGAAAAGACATAACACAGAGAAGGACTAAAAAACCCTTTCAGACCTTTACCAAATCTACCAACAGTGAGGGGAGTGCTTGAGTTGAATGTGGCCATGCAGTTAAAGCATTCTAGAGGAATTTGTTCCTCCCTGGCTGTGGCCATCTGGCTTGAACCAACAGGGTCTAGGGTCTATGAGAGAGAGTCAACCATATGGCGCTAAGTGGTGATTTAATGTCATTACAGAAAACTACTATTTGATCAGGGTCTACTGATTAGGGCAAAGCTACCTACCCTGCCCCACCTTTTTTTTTTTTTCCTCTGCCAGCTTAAGGAGATTATAGTTACCAGAACTCATACAACTCTGGATCTATGTCTCATCAGTACCACCTTTAGACCCAGGCAACCTGAGCCCACATTCTAGAAACCCCTGTTCCTTCATCTGGCTGCACCCTTGCCCAAGAGCAGGGGATCTCTCTGCTCAAGGGATATAACCAGTGGAGCCACACCATCTGCCATGTTCTGAGCACCCAGGACCCTGGAATTCTCTACCAAGGGGCCCTGAGCCCACTTCTAAGGCCTGGGTGGGCCTACTCCCATGAGAAGACTTACCTAGGCCTGAGTGAGATGGTCAAGGGGCAGCTGTTTGCTTGGGGGGATAAGAAGGTAGATGGAACTCAGATGTGGGGATCTGTTGTCCGCCCACGGGTATAGCAGGACCCTGACAGCATAGGATGGACTGTGCCATTGCCTCGTGAGTGTTGCCGGGCCCAGGGTGCTGGGGGCCTCCACGGACAGATAGCAGAGGCCCGCACATGTCAAGGGCTGACTGAAATGCCTCCAGCTGCTCTGTTGCCCCCGAGGGCGGCTGACGGGCTGCTTCCCCCAACATGGAGTCAAGTGTGAAAGGAGCAAGATGGTAGGAAAAATACTAAAATTACTGGAGATTTCCTCCCTTCTGCCCTGGAATTCATTCTTATCAGAAAAAGCAAGCATAGTGATAGGCCCTGGCTGTGCTGTGAATGAAACGAGCTGATACTTCAGTGCCTCTTGAAGTACAACCCAAATGAGGTTTCAGTCCAGACTGAGGGGCTCAGCGTTCACTGAAGGGGGCTTCACAACAACGGGCTAGCCTGGCCTCATTAAGACATGTTTATGTTTAAGGCGTGGAAGGTGGAGGAACGGAACAAGGAAGGCCTGACCCATGAAAGCGAGAATAACTCAATTTCCACTTTAACCAACATTGGTATCCTTCCCCCACTAACTGCCCAGTTCGCTTCTATCTCAGAAGCGCTCAACCACTTAGAGAAGTTTGAAGGAAGCATCTGGTCTGCTTTCTGCCCTCAGAAGTCTTGTTTTTGGCCATGACTTGTGGGATCTTAGTCCCCACTGCCCCCAACGAGGGATCGAACCCGGGCCCCGGCAGTGAAAGTGCCGAGTCCCAGCCACTGGACCATCAGGGAATTCTCTGTCCTCAGAAGTCTTAATGATGTGGTTCTTGAGAATAAACGTGTACCTATAAAACAGTATAAAACAGTAGGATATGACAGTATAATTAGATGCTTGAAATAGTTCAATTAAATAGTTTGTACTATAGGAATTTAGAGGAGATTAAGACGAGGTTTGCAGTGGCTTGAAAATTGGTTTCTTGCTTCCTGACTTCTGTCCTTCCAGTTGGTCCTTCCGACAATGCAGGTCTGACTATGTCACCTGCCTACCTCAGTCCTCGAACCTGGGATGAGGTTCCTCAGCGCTGCCCACAAGGCCCTTCCAATCAGCTCCAAGCTCTCCAGCCCTGACCCCTCTTCCTCCCTTGATCCCTATGGCTCACTCCAGCCCCGCTCACCCACACAACGGTACTTTGTTCTGGTATCACCTTTGCGGAGAAAGGGTAAACAAGGAAAGCATTTTATCTTCCCTATCGATTGGGAGTGGGGGCAGAGTGTGAGAGGCCTACTGGCGCCAGGCATATGGTCTTCGTCATTTTGTCCTCATGGTAAAGTAGCTTTATACCCATTTTTAAAAGTTAAAAAAAATTTTAATACAATTTTTAAAGGTTATACTCCATTTACAGTTATTGCAAAATATTGGCTGTAGTCCCCATGTTGTTCAATACATCCTTAAACCTATCTTACAGCCAGTAGTTTGTACCTCCCACGCCCCACCCCTGCAGTGCCCCTCCCCGCCCTCCCCGCTGGTAGCCACTAGTTTGTTCCCTGTGTCTGTGAGTCTGCTTCTTGTTTTATATTCACTAGTTTGTTGTATTTTTTAGATTCTACATATAAGGGATATCATGCCGTGTTTGTCTTTCTCTGTCTGACTTATTTCACTTAGCATAATGCCCTCATATCCCCATTTTTTATAGAGGAAGAACCCAGGGGCTCAGAGTAATTACAAACCTTGCCAAGATTATGTCAGAAAGTGAAGGAGGCAGTACTTTAGCGTCCACATCTTGTGTTCCTTACACTATTGATGTCGTCCCTTTTACAGGTCTCATCTGGTTCCTTGAACTCAGTAACTGTTTCTTATTCATCTTTGTGTCCCAGGAGTAGCACAATGCCTGCCACATGATGGGTGCTCTGTAAGTGTTTGGTTCCCTTGAGAACCAGGTTGGTAGGGTCTGACTCGAGACCTCCTGGCAGTCAAGCCCATAGGGCTTTGGTCCCATGCTTCTTAGGGTCTTGTCTCCCCTTCCCCCATCCTACTCCCTGCTCCCTTCTTTACCTGAGGCCATGCCTTTAACAAGAATGCCCTTCCTTCTCCCACTGCATCTTAGCCAGCATCAAGGTCCTATTTAAACCCTACCTCCTTCAGGCTACTTTCCTTAAGTATGTCTTCTCTTTAAAGCATTTTAGTAGAGGACAGAGGAGCCATGGTAATAGGATGTGGAAGATTCCCAATAATCACATAAAATCATTCATGAGTAATAACCGCAGGAAAGAGTTGACTACTTTGGCCTTTTAAAAACGTATTATTCATTAATTATCTCTGTGCCTATAATTTTATTATAAAGAAAAAATGATTTAAATGTTAAACTTTTTTTAAAACAAAAATTCCAGCAAAGTAAAAATGTTGCTTGCCCTTGACCTGTACTTCTACTCTCCAGAGGTAGCCACCATTAACAATTTGGGTATCCGTCCGGAAATATTCTATGCAAATATAGGCGTAAATCTGTATATGCTTTTACATATACAAATGGACCCATGTACATATACTGATCTGCACCTTGCTCTTCTCGCTTAACATCTTTTGACCTTTTTTCTTTTTTTTTTAACAATAGCACATAGATCTACCTTATAGGTAGATCTGAGCTAACCCTGAACTTTCCAACCCTCAATTGCTCCCTCCTCTGAATTCCTAGAATACTTACTTATCTGACTCATTTTTTCTTTTATTAATGTGCAGCTTTATCAGTTACTGTTTATTGTCTTTTGCTTCCTCAATGCAAACGAGTTGTTTGAGGTCTAGAGCTGCGTTGTCCAGTAGGGTAGCGATTAGCCACATACGGCTGCTTAAATTTAGGTTAAATGAATTAAAATTAAATAAAATTAAAAATTCAGTTCTTCAGCCATGCTAGCCACATTTTCAGCGCTCAGTATCCACGTGTGGCTGATAGCTACCGTGTTGGGCAGCACAGATTATTGAGCATGTCTATCATCACAGAAAGTGCTGTCAGAGAGGGCTGATCAAGGCCACTCTTGCATTTAATTCAGTCCCCACTACTAGAGATCCACAGCTAGAAGATATATTGACAATGGCTGTTCCATTCACAATAGAAACAAGACATTAAATTCTTGATAATTTCCTTAGGGCATAAAATCATTCAAAGAAAAATGTAAACCCTTGATGAACAAATCTTTGTTTTCCATTTTTGTTGAAGAGTAGTAATCTTGGTATCCCAGAAAGCTTGAATGTGCTTCTCAAAATTTCAATAGCTGTCTGTTCCAGGTGGCTCAGAAATTCTCATGACAAGGAGGCTGGTTCCTGAAGTATTTAAAGGAAAAGCAGCAGAATGGGAAATGACAGGTCAAGTCATGGTGAAAGTACAGTTGTCAGAAGTTGGTGGCCACTCTGATTCAAAATGCCAGACTGAACAGATTTATTAACTCCTCCTCCCTCCAAATGTGCCATTGAAATGAACGTAAAGGGTTAAAAAGAATTAATTCAGAGTTGCTCTGAGAACAGGAGAGGGGAATTAGTGGATGAGGGATTTCCGTGGGTTTGCATGGACGGATACATCAGCGCTACCCACCATAACATATAAGTGAGAGCCACATATTTGAGATGAAAGGATTTGGAGACTAGCAGTGGGCTGTAGGGCAGAAATTGGGGTGATTAAAGGATGTTTACTTAATATCTCTATGGAGAAAACTGAAGCTCTTGGTGTGGATATTAATCAGTATCTCCAAAGAAAGTCTTTTTTACTTTGCCACCAGGTGAAATGTGTTGACTGTCCAGTTTCTGTCCAGCTGCTCCATGCCCAGACACTCTAAGTGAAGCCCAGCAGTAGACGTGCCCCACTCAGGGACACGAAGCTTGCAGTCAAGCCCCTCATTCAGGGTGACAGGACTACACACAGTGATGGAAAACCTCCATTTAGGAACTAGTTCTTCAATCATAGATTGTGAATAGTTAACTCATGGCCACCAGATGTTTGAAGAAAATATTTATACAATATAATATTGCTATCAAGAAAATTGTTCTTTTTTATACATTTTTTAAAAGTTTTATTAATTAATTAATTTATTTTTGGCTGCATTGTGTCTCCGTTGCTGTGCACGGGCTTTCTCTAGTTGCAGCGAGAGGGGACTACTCTTCATTGAGGTGTGCAGGTTTCTCATCGCAGTGGCTTCTCGTTGCGGAGCACGGGCTCTAGGCTCACAGGCTTCAATAGTTGTGGCACATGGGCTCAGTGGTTGTGGCACGCAGGCTCAGTAGTTGTGGCCCATGGGCTTAGTTGCTCCACGGCATGTGGGATCTTCCTGGACCAAGGATTGAACCCGTGTCCCCTGCATTGGCAGGCAGATTCTTAACCACTGCACCACCAGGGAAGTCCCTGTTCTTTTTTTAAAAGTCAATCTATAGACAAAGCTCTAAAGTGTTAGTTAGAGTTACAGAACAGAAGGTAAACTCTGTAAGCTTTGACAAGCCAAAAGTAAAGGAATGATGAATGGTAAGGTAGAGGAGGGAAAGAGAGGAAGAGAAAACTACAAGGGCACTACTGTCCTCATCTTACATGGTGGGAAGTGAGGAGACACCATCTAAAACAGATGGATCAAATAACAGAGGCTTGAGTATATGACTTAAAACCATAATGAAAGAGGTAAAAAATGGTCAGCTCATCAGCCATATTTGGTACACAGACATTTTATGTTTGGTCAGCAGTGTTCTCAAAACATTTGAGCTAAGATTTACAAATGGAAAACTTACACATACAATTCATTTCTGAATGACTTTTCTCAAAAAATAAGATCTGGCAACACTTGGTCAGTGGGTACTACCCCTACATCTAAGCATGTCTTTGCCAGGTTGCTATAGTCCCAACCTACTCCGATTCCCAGTCATCTCCCAACACATGGGCAAGCGTCTCTTGCCAGTTTTTTTTTTGTTAGTTTGTTTTTATACAGCAGGTTCTCATTAGTTATCCATTTTATACATATTAGTGTATGTATGTCAATCCCAATCTCCCAATTCATCCCACCACCACCACCCCCTAGCTTTTCATGTGCTTCTTGGCTATCTGTATGTCTTCTTTGGAAAATGTCTATTTAGGTCTTCTGCCCATTTTTGGATTGGGTTGTTTGTTTTTTTTAATATTGAGCTGCATGAGCTGTTTATATATTTTGCAGATTAATCCTTTGTCCATTGCTTCATTTGCAAATATTTTCTCTCAATCTGAGGGTTGTCTCTTCATCTTGTTTGTAGTTTCCTTTGCTTTTTAAAAGCTTTTAAGTTTCACTAGGTCCCATTTGTTTATTTTTGTTTTTATTTCCATTACTCTAGGAGGTGGATCAAAAAAGATCTTGCTGTGATTTATGTCAAAGAGTGTTCTTTCTATGTTTTCCCCTAAGAGTTTTATAGTGTCCGGTCTTACATTTAAGTCTCTAGTCCATTTTAAGTTTATTTTAGTGTATGGTGTTAGGGAGTGTTCTAATTTCATTGTTTTACGTGTAGCTGTCCAGTTTTCCCAGCACCACTTATTGAAGGGGCTGTCTTTTCTGCATTGTATATCCTTGCCTCCTTTCTCATAGATTAGTTGACCATAGGTGCATGGGTTTATCTCTGGGCTTTCTATCCTGTTCCATTGATCTATATTTCTGTTTTTGTACCGGTACCATATTGTCTTGATTACTGTAGCTTTGTAGTATAGTCTGAAGTCAGGGAGTCTGATTCCTCCAGCTCCATTTTTTTCCCTCAAGACTGCTTTGGCTATTTGGGGTCTTTTGTGTCTCCATATAAATTTTAAGATTTTTTTGTTCTAGTTCAGTTTTAAAAAATGCCATTGGTAATTTGATAGGGATTTCATTGAATCTGTAGATTGCTTCAGGTAGTACAGTCATTTTCACAATATTGGTCCTTCCAATCCAAGAAAATGGTGTATCTCTTCATCTGTGTCATCTTTGATTTCTTTCATCAGTGTCTTATATTTTTCTGAGTATAGGTCTTTTACTTCCTTAGGTAGGTTTATTCCTAGTTATTTTATTCTTTTTGTTCCAGTGGTAAATGGGAGTGTTTCTTTTTGTTCCAGTGGTAAATGGGAGTGTTTCCTCTCTTTCAGATTTTTCATCATTAGTGTATACGAATGCAAGAGATTTCTGTGCATTAATTTTGTATCCTGCAACTTTACCAAATTCATTGATCAGCTCTAGTAGTTTTCTGGTGGCATCTTTAGGATTCTCTGTGTATAGTATCATGTCATCTGCAAACAGTGACAGTTTGACGACTTCTTTTCCAATTTGGATTCCTTTTTCTTCTCTGATTGCCGTGGCTAGGACTTGCAAAACTATGTTGAATAATAGTGGTGAGAGTGGACATCCTTGTCTTGTTCCTGATCTTAGAGGAAATGCTTTCAGTTTTTCACCATTGAGAATGATGTTTGCTGGGGGTTTGTTGTATATGGCCTTTATTATGTTGAGGTAGATTCCCTCTATGCCCACTTTCTGGAGAGTTTTTATCATAAATTGGTGTTGAATTTTGTCAAAAGATTTTTCTGCATCTGTTGAGATGATCATATGGTTTTTATTCTTCAATTTGTTAATATGGTGTATCACATTGCTTGATTTACGTATATTGAAGAATCCTTGCATCCCTGGTATAAATCCCACTTGATCATGGTGTATGATCCTTTTAATGTGTTGTTGGATTCTGTTTGCTAGTATTTTGTTGAGGATTTTTGCATCTATCTTCATCAGTGATATTGGTCTGTAATTTTCTTTTTTTGTAGTATCTTTGTCTGGTTTTGGTATCAGGGTGATGGTGGCCTCATAGAATGAGTTTGGGAGTGTTCCTTCCTCTGCAATTTTTTGGAAGAGTTTGAGAAGGATGGGTGTTAGCTCTTCTCTAAATGTTTGATAGAATTCACCTGTGAAGTCATCTGGTCCTGGGCTTTTGTTTGTTGGAAGATTTTTAATCACAGTTTCAATTTCATAACTTGTGATTGGTCTGTTCATATTTTCTGCTTCTTCCTGGTTCAGTCTTGGAAGGTTATACTGTTCTAAGAATTTGTCCATTTCTTCCAGGTTGTCCATTTTATTGGCATAGAGTTGTTTGTAGTAGTCTCTTAGGATGCTTTGTATTTCTGCAGTGTCTGTTGTAACTTTCCCTTTTTCATTTCTAATTTTATTGATTTCAGTCCTCTCTTTTTCTTGATGAGTCTGGCTAATGGTTTATCAATTTAGTTTATCTGCTCAAAGAACCAGCTTTCAGTTTTATTGATCTTTGCTCTTGTTTTCTTTGTTTGTATTTCATTTATTTCTGCTCTGATCTTTATGATTTCTTTCCTTCTGCTAACTTTGGGTTTTGTTTGTTCTTCTTTCTCTAGCTCCTTTAGGTGTATGTTTAGATTGTTTATTTGAGATGCTTCTTGTTTCTTGTTCCTTGAGGTAGGCTTGTATTGCTATAAACTTCCCTCTTAGAACTGCTTTTGCTGCATCCCATTGGTTTTGGATCGTCGTGTTTTCATTGTCATTTGTCTCTAGGTATTTTTTGATTTCCTCTTTGATTTCTTCAGTGATCGCTTGGTTATTTAGTAATGTATTGTTTAGCCTCCATGTGTTTTTTACGTTTTTTTTCCCTGTAATTGATTTCTAATCTCATAGCATTGTGGTCAGAAAAGATGCTTGATATGATTTCAATTTCTTAAATCTACTGAGGCTTTACTTGTGACCCAGGATGTGATCTCTCCTTGAGAATGTTCCATGTGCTCTTGAGGAGAAAGTGTAATCTGCTGTTTTTGGATGGACTGTCCTATAAACATATCAATTAAATCTATCTGGTCTGTTGTGTCATTTAAAGCTTGTGTTTCCGTATTAATTTTGTCTGGATGATCTGTCCATTGGTGTATGTGAGGTGTTAAAGTCCCCCACTATTATTGTGTTACTGTCGATTTCCTCTTTTATAGCTGTTAGCAGTTGCCTTATGTATTGAGGTGCTCGTATGTTGGGTGCATAAATATTTACGATGTTCTGCACTTCCTGGACTTGGGTGGCTATTTCCTTTCCCATGTTAGGGACGTTCTTGACTATAATGTATTCAAATATTTTCTCAGGTCCTTTCTCTCTCTCTTCTCCTTCTGGGACCCCTATAATGCAAATGTTGTTGCGTTTAATGTTCTCCCAGAGGTCTCTTAGGCCGTATTCATTTGTTTTCATTTTTTTTTTTCTTTATTCTGTTCCATGGCAGTGAATTCCACCATTCTGTCTTCCAGGTCACTTATCCGTTCTTCTACCTCAGTTATTCTGCTATTGATTCCTTCTAGTGTATTTTTCATTTCAGTTATTGTATTGTTCATCTGTGTTTGTTTGTTCTTTAATTCTTCTAGGTCTTTGTTAAACATTTCTGGCATCTTCTTGATCTTTGCCTCCACTCTTTTTCCGTGGTCCTGGATCATCTTCACTATCATTATTCTGAATTCTTTTTCTGGAAGTTGCCTATCTCCACTTTATTTAGTTGTTTTTCTGGGGTTTTATCTTGTTCCTTCATCTGGTACATAGCCCTCTGCCTTTTCATCTTGTCTATCTTTCTGTGAATGTGGTTTTTGTTCCACAGGCTGCAGGATTATAGTTTTTTTTGCTTCTGCTCTGTTGCCAGTTATGACTTTGGTTTTTCCCTAGCCACGTTCATGTTAACAGTGGGAAAGCTATAGATGGGCAGGAAGAGCCTCATGACATTTCTTGTCCCCGCCCACTTTGTATACTTGGGTATCTATAGGCGTTTGAGTTTGTGATCTTGTCATTAATGTCCAATAGAAGATCTAAAAATCAAAAAAGGACTGGTGAGAGAGGGGCAGTGTAAGCCAGTGAAATTTCTCATCATTCATAGTGGGAATCCACTAAGTGTTCTCTAAATTCTTAAATCAAGAAAGAGACCCAGAGTATATTACCTAGAATTACAGAGTTTAATGATAAGAAGAATGGAAAGATGATTTCAGTGGTTATATCTGGAAAATGATACTGTTCCAGGAAGAGGAAAGAGTGAGAGGGGAGGAAACCTTTTGTCATTTTATGCCTTCAACTTTCACCTTTTACCTTGTACACATTCTTACAGCTTGAAATTTTTTAACAGTAGAAAGGAATTACTTCTGTAATTTCTAAAAAACACAATAAAATTGCCAGTAAAAAGAGTTGGTATATCTGTCTGAGTTCAATGTCCAGATTCTATTTGATAAATGGTCAAAGATGAATACACTGTTTACATTGAAAGGAGCATGAAGTTTAAGTGTGGAAAAATCTATAGCACTGCATCAAAATACATTATCCAACACTGCCAGCAACTAGACAAATGGAAATTAAGATACCTTTAAGGTATTTATGTACCTGAAAAACTAGCAACGCAAAAGATGCCAAAAGCCCACTGTTGGTGCTGTGAGGAAACAGGTGAAACAGGAAACCATGCCGGGAGCTCCGATCGTTGGTTCAGCCTCTTTGGGCCCAGACTGGCAGAATGTTACAGGCATGGTAAAACTGTTCATGTGCTTTGCCAAGAATTCTGCTTTTGGCGCTATAAGTTAACTCTTAAAGGAGAGGGAGAAAAGTAGATGGTACTAGGATGTTCAGAGCACTATTTAAAATGACAAAAAGGAATTAGTTTGTGCTCCAAAGGAGGTACTTAAAGAAACACCTCATTTGGGGAGCTGTACCCCTAAATGGAAACGTGTGTGCGTAACACAAAGTGGAAAGAGAAGTGGAGTATGGACTCTATGCAGTGTGAGCACTGCCATCTAAAAGCATCTACGCGTTCACTACCTAAAATTAGAAGAGGAATCGGAACCATGTAAATAGAATTTTTTGTTGTTGTAAGTTCTCTGTGTGTCTGTGTTTTTTAATTTTGCGGTGACAGTTTACCTCTCAGGGAAGAGAAGACTGTGCTTTGTGGATACATCTGTCTCTACTAATAAGGCCTTTGGGCCTCTATTATTTTAACATGTTTCCAATTACTTGAATGTCGGCTTTGAAATGGAAACAAAATTGTGTGGCAAAATGAGCACTGAGAGATGGAGACACCGGATTCGGCTTTTCTTATTCTCTGTGTTTGCTCATGGTGGCCCGAGGGACAGGTGTGCAGCTCCAGTTCGGCATTCATCACTGGGAATCTACATGGGCATGGGAGAGCTTGTGCAGGCCTGGTTTTTTTTTTACATAGATACAATTTCTATGGAACCTGAGATGTTCACATTCCTTGTAATATACAACTTCCTTCCAACTTTAAATGAAGTTAATTAAGATACAACTTTCTTTAAAGTTGGCCAACATGAGTTGAGTTTCCTCTGTGCTCTGGATCCTGGGACTACAAAGAAAAAGAAAACGTGATCACCATCATTAGTGATCTTGCAGTTAATGGATTATCAATTTTGGTAATGGAGAATTAAACTTTTCCTCCTCTCTGAAGCCTTTTCCAGATCCTCCAGTCCATTGTATTCTTTTCCATTGCCACATTCTAGGAGGGTTATATTCTACAAGTTAGGATTTGATTGGATGGATAACATAATATATTGTGGAAAGAACACTGGACTGGGGTTCTGGTTCCTATGAAGCTGCCTTAAAGCTTTCAACCAATCACCAAGCCTCCCTGAGTCTCTGATTCCTCCTTATAATAAATTTAGATGACCCTTAAGGCCCTTTGCAATCTGAAGTTCTATGATTCATATATTGTACTGTTTGTTCCCTATTTCACATGTCTGATTTTAAAAAAATGTGTCTCAGTCCCAGCTCCTGGTAGGTGCCCAGTAATAAGAGATTATTTGTTCAGTCTGTGGAATTTCTAAATTTTAATCTCTTGCATCATTAATGTTCTGCTTTTACATAGGGTAGATTTTGAGTGTTTGGACTTGATTCATTTACCTTGTGTTTATTGAGCACTTTACCATGAGCCAGGTACTGTTTTAGCTGGTCAGGACCAGACGTGTTTAAGGAGGGCTGTATCGGCTTCTGAGGGCTGTAGTATTTGGGATCCACAAGTCAGGTTGGGAGTTGCACCAACCAATCTTGACAGTTGTTCCCATATTTAACATATTATTATTTTATTCAGTTCCAACGTCTTGGGGTTGGAGATCTCTTTAAGGATTTTTTGATGTGGACCCTTTTTAAAGTCTTTATTGAATTTGTTACAGTATTGCTTCTGTTTTATGTTTTGTTTTTTTGGCCACAAGGCATGTGGGATCTTAGCTCCCCAACCAGGAATCGAACCCTCACCCCCTGCTTTGGAAGGCGAAGTCTTAACCACTGGACCGCCAGGGAAGTCCCTGGAGTTCTCTTTATATTTTGTTCTGATCATGTCTTATTTTTAAATTGAGATATAATTGACATATAGCATTATATTAGTCTCAGGAGTACAACATAATCATTCAATGTTTGTAGAAATTGCAAAGTGATCGCCACAATAAGTCTAGTTAACATCCATCACCACACAGTTATAAATTTTTTTTCTTGTGATGAGAATTTTTGAGATCTACTCTCATCACTTTTCAAATGTTCAATACAGGGCTATTAACTATAGCCACCATGTTGTACATTACATCTCCAGGACTTCTTAATTTTACAACTGGGAGTTTATACCTTTTGACTCCCTTCACCTATCTCAAATCATCCCCCCACCCACACCCCGGCAACCAGTCCTCTGTTCCACATGTAAGTGAGATCATACAGTATTTGTCTTTCTCTGTCTGACTTATTTCACTTAGCTTAATACCCTCCAGGTCCATTCATGTCACAAATGACAGGATTTCCTTTTTTTTTTTATAGCTGAGTAATATTCCACTATATATATATACACCACATTTTCTTTATCCATTCATCTATCAGTGGGTGGATTTTTAATAATACACCATTCATTTGGATAGCACGTTATAGTGTACAAAGCCCTTCTAGGTTTGTTAGGAGGTAGAAAGTGCTGATCACCCTGTGTCCCATTTCTAAGCTCTTGGGAAAGAATAGGCAGGATTAAATGGAATGAAATGTGTGAATGGAGGCCCAATGACTCCCAGAGCACAGTGCTCTCAGGGAGAACTAGACTGAAGAATGATGCCGGGTCTCTAATCACCTTCTGTGAGTCGAATCTGCCCATCCACTAGTGGACAGCAGAGCTGAAGAATGGCTGGCACCCCTTGAGGGGTGAGAGCCCACCCATCAGGTGGGGTTAACCTGCCAGGGCTCCCGGGTGCTCCTCACTCAGCCCCATCCAGACTTCACCTTCTGCAAAGTTCTTCTCTGAGCTCTTCTTCTTGGCCCAGAGACTTCCATGGTTTGAGGTCCAGGCTCCCTGCCTGGCATTCGGTGTTGTCCACAGCGTGGGTCAGTCCCCTGGGCCAGTGCTTTTCCCAACCACCCTACGACCTGAGCCCACCATCCCTGAGCAGGTCCTGGGCTTTGTCTCCCTGACTTCTGTCATATTTCTAACTGGAACCTAGACCCCAGATATATAAGTAATACCCAGGCTCTTTCAACAGTCACTTCTACCAGGGAGCCCATCGTGCTTCTCCCTGCCAGTTACGTTCCCCTTCCTTCTGAATCACCTGGAGCTTTCTTAATATTGTCTGTCTTTGGCTTTATGTTCTGGTTATTAATGTGCTTGCCACTAGAATGAGAGCCCTTTAAGGGCCATTTCTTACTCATTTTTGTATTCTTCATAGCATCAAGGATGGTACCCTGCCATGGCAGGTATTCAGTAAGGCGTAGTTAGATCATAGCTAACAAGGATTTAAATTTAAATACAACTGCAGTCAGCCTAGTGATACTAAAATCCCATCCTTCGCAAACTTCTTTGCTTGGCAATCTGCTGGCCATCATAGGGAGCTGGATTGTCTCAGGACCAAGGGTGTGACGCTAGCAGGAGGGTTGGGCTGGTGGTCCTATACCTGGGTCTTTGTCTCTAACTTGCTCTGACCTCTGGACTTTAGCTTCCTCATTTATAAATAAAGAGGTTGGACCAGCTGACTCTGATGCCTTTTCCTGCTCTAACATTCTATGATTCCATAAACATAAAATTTAAGTAAGATTTTGGAGTAGAGACCTAGTGGTTTTATTCGTGTGCCCACCAGCTGACCCCCAGTGCTACATGAAGTTGCGACGCTCAGGAAGGCTGGCCTGAGTGGGTGGTTTACAGGTGAACTCAGTTCAGCAAACAGTAGCTCTCTGCAGGGTGTTAGGTGCACCTGGGGTAAAAAGATGACAGGACCAGGAGACCGTCCCGTCTCTCCATTCAAAGAGATTCACACTCTCAGTCAGCTGAGGCTGTGAATCGGCCCTTCCACACTCGTTCCACACACACGTCCCAGACGGCTGGGACGCCATCTGGGAAGGTGGGATGTCAGACCCGATGGCTCCTTCAGGGGCGCTCCTGGACCTCAGCCTCTGTTCAAGGACACTCTGAAATGAGAGCGGGTGGGGCACTGTGACAGTGAATAGATGCTGTGTCCCGACAGGGCTGGCTGAGTGGTGTGAGAATGAGAAATAGGCCCAGTCTTTTTCTCTCACTGGGTGACACACTGGGTCCCTGAGCGGCTCCTCTAAGAGATGCAGGTCCGTCCCCCTCAGAAAACTCCTGCGGGATTCAGGGCAGGCTGAGGCGGTGGGAGCAGGGTGGGAGCCTGTGTGGAGGCCGGCGGGGGAGGCTTGTCTGTGGAGTGTGAAGGTCTTGGCTCGCCCGGCCCCCCAGCCCTGGAAAGCCTGACAGGGGAGTAAAAAATGAGCCTGGAAGAGCTGGAGCCAGGAAGGCAAGGAAAAGCAAATCAAATCTGGATCCTGATTTTAAAGGCATGAGGCCGAGGGATCCAGGCACCTGGACATACTTTCCACAGCCTGTCATGCTGGCCTCACCTCATCCGTGAGCAGTGTGGGGAAGCCGAGGCCGTGGAGGCCGGTCCCCCGGGCTGCGGCCCTCACAGCCAGGCCACTCGGGGCCAGGCACCACCCCAGTCAATGCCATCCCCTGTGGGGCCAGAGGACGGGGAGACTTGCCACAGTTAAGTCCAGAGAGGAGAGGGGAGACACTGGTTTCTGGAAGTGACGAACATAATGACCTAGAACTGGTGGGTACCACACACATGTAAGGAATGCTGGTGCTTGATTAATGACTTACCTGGGGCAAAGCTCTTATAATAAAGTCAAATCCATCACCTCCCCCATCCCCACCCCTTCCTTTTTGACAGTCAGGGCATGAGTTTTTTGGAGTTTGGGGTAAAAATCTGGATACCTAGGTGCCTAAGTCATTGGTAGAGACCCTGTGTAGAGAGTGTGTCTCAAAGTGGGGTCCATCAGAAGCCACTGGGGTGCTTGGAGTTTCCCATCCCAGCCCCACTGAGGTGAGACCACGGGGTCTGCATCTGAGCATACCGGCCCTACACAGGCTCTTCTCCACACCACTGATGTGAAATCACTGGTCTCAGGAGGTAGAAGCACAGGTCACGGCTACAGGTCTCAGCTGCACATGGGTGGGGCTGAGGCTGTGGGGCAGGAGGGGACCGGACTTGCGTGCGCCACGTACTTTACTTCTGGGAATGATGTGTCTGACGATCTGGGGTCGAGGGAAGGTGTTCTCCTTATTGCTCGAGCATGGGGTTGACTCAGAGATCAGCGGTTCTCAAGGATGTACTCTCTCTTTATGAACTGTATGTATATAGTGCTTTATACATAAAAAAGAGTAAAGTTTTTTGCCCCCTTCTCCCCAAACCAATTTTCACCCCCTTAGGGATGGTATTGCCCTTGTATAAATTAAATTTTATAATGCTTTGAATCCTTTACTGGCATAGAGGTGAGAGATCAGAAAAGAGCAAAGGGAAGATATGGGGAGGGGATAATAGACCTGGGATAAGACGAGCACACAGAAATGAGTGTTGTACCGTCTTGTAGAGCTGATGGAGATGGGTTTCAGATGTGACGATAAGCTTCCTAAGAATCACGATCAGGTACAAGACCCATTTTGCCCTTCAAAAGTAAGCTCATTTACTCAGGAGATGTAATCACAGGACATAACTAGTAGGAGCTCTCCTGTGGTATGTACCTGGGGATATGTGCACATTTCCTGTGTGTACATAAGGGGAACTATCTCGATTTTAAAGGCAGTGAGAGATGCTATTGGGCAGAAGAGTGGAGGACCCTGGCTCTGTCGTCGTTCTCTGCTCTGCGATCCCCTCCTCCCCAGAACTCAGATCGCCCAGCCATCTGCTCTTCTTTGTTCCTAAACCAGCTCAGGCCACCCCCCAGTTGCTCCACACCTCATTTCCCTGTGGCCCTGAGCTCTCTGTTCTACATTTGGTGATGCTCCCCGGACCTTTCAGTTCCCCCTAGTCAGGTGAGAGACATGATCTCTCCAAGGTTTCGGGGGTTAGAGGGATGGGTAGGGAGACAGGACTCCAGCTGCGGCAGAATGTGGGTGAATGCCTCTGGGAGGCCTAGTTCATCTTACCTTCTTCAGGGAGCAGTGGTCAACCCTGTGCTTGTAAACATGGCCTTGCCAGGGCTTAAATGGTCATAAAATGTAGTGTAGGGAACCAAGAACCTCCGTGCCATAGGGCAGTGGGAGGGGTAGAAAGAGCACGGGCTTTAAGATCTGTTCTCTAAGCTCTGTAGTGAGCAGGGAATAATAATAATAAAATAATTGCCTCACAGCAATTATTATTGGTTGGAGAGTTGATGTCAACACACAGTACTTCCCTAATAAAATGGTAGGCATTAAACTAGTAACACGATCACTAATCTGCCCATAGCACCACTCTAAAGATCGTTTATACTGTCCTCAAACCACCTAAAAATTGTTTATACTGTTTTGTATCCTGCCTTTTCTCACCCAACATATCATTTTTCAAGTCACTCTGTCAATACAGTTTTAATGGTTAATATTCCATTAAATTTGATATGCTACAATTTACTGAATCATTCCTCCATTGGTAGTTATCTAGATGGTTTCCAGTATTTCCTTTTACAAATTAAATTTTGGTGAACATCTTATACATGAAGCTTTCAATTCAGTAATTAATATTATTTCCTTGGGGTTGATTAGTTTGCAGTAGATGGACTACAGGGACAAAGGCTTTGGGCCCTTTAAAATTCCAGTGCTTTCCCAAAGGCTGGTCTTTGGCTTGACATCGCTCCTTCATCTGTGAGATACAAACTTAGTGTGTCAGTTTGTCCCCAGCTTCTTCCTGCCTCAGCTCACAGCCTGGTTCTTTTCTGTATCTGCCAAACTGCTGTCTGAGCCAGAATCCTTCTCTAGGCCCCAGTCTGCCTCTGCCTGTGCCTTAACCTCCTAGTGCCAGCTTCCTTGACACTGACTGACAAAGGGATGGGCTAGATCTCCTAGTTTCAGGCTCGGAGATTCCACCAACCACACAGGGTCAAGTCCTGAACTACTCCTTGTTTTTCCTTTTCCCTTTTCTTCTCCACACATCAGGTCCTGGCCCAAATATTTACTAATTTTAATCTTCCCCTTTGAATCATATCCTTATTCAGAGTATATTTGTCACTTGGTCTTCATTGGATCCCAGAGGAGGGACCCTTAGAGGTGGATACTGTCTCCCCCAGTAGAAAGGGGCTTCCTGAGATAGGGGCCAGGCCAACTGTACTGACTCTAACATAGGTGTGCAGCAGATACAGGGCTAGGTCCTATGAGCAGGAAAACACTGAAGACTCGGTTCTTGTTCACTAAGCATTGATGCAGCCTGATTAAGGAGGTAAAGTGTGTGTGTGTGTGTGTGTGTGTGTGTGTGTGTGTGTGTGTGTGTGTGTGTGCGCGCGCGCACTTGTCTTATAAGATTTCCTTTGTTGAATCTGTCTTCTCCATCTCCTCTCCAAGAGTTGGTACGCCCTGAGTCGAGACTAGTTCATAATCATCTGTGTATCTCTTACAAATGACTAGCGCAGTACCGGGGAAGGGTGCTTTGCAAGCTTTTGTCAAGTGAGTGAATAAACAAACCCTCCTCAGTAAATAAGACCTAATGCCCTTTGGTCAGAGTATAAAATACTATAAAATATGTGATAAAAGCTATTGGCAAGAAGCACTCAGCAGACCTCATGGAGAAGGTGGGATCCATCTTAGGTCATTCTAGGAGTCACTAATTTATTCAATTACAAAATAAGGCTGTGGTGCTTAAATCTTGCCAAAAGACCGGATGGTCTTAGAATAGCTTTTTGATACGTGGAATTTTCTTGCCCACAATCCTATTTGACCTCCTTGGAAGGCTGTAGTGGAAAAAGCATGAATTGGGGATCTTGTGAAAATGACTTATCTTTTTTGAACTTCATTTTTATTACCTGTAAAATTAGCATAGTAATGCTGACCTTCCAGGGCCATTGGGAGGATTAAATGAAGTGATGTGTATAATGTGGCTTGTACATCGTGAGGCCAAATGTTCAACCCCTCCATCCTTGTGTAGCAGGAGGAGGCACAGTAATGGCCTCAGGAAGCCTGTGCTGTGGTCTCCGCTGACCCCACAAAAGCTCTGTAACCCCAGCCTGACCTGCTGGTAGGTTGCTTAGGAGAGGAGCTAAGAAGTGACAGGAAAAAGGTTTCATGTGCAGTTCATGAGTTAAGAGAATATTACTTAATTGTGGGTTTGATGGAAAACATTTTGTGAGGTTGGTTCAGATCTTTCCAGAGGTCTGCCAGCAACCTCAGAAGTGGAGCCTTATTGAAAACAGCTGGGGAGGAGGCGGGCGCCCAGCCTCCCCTTGCTTTTCCATGCCCAGAACTGTCTCGCTCCATGGATGGAGCTCAGCCCCAGGACTCTGCCAAGGCCCTGGCAGCCTCAGCTGGGGACGGGCAGTGGCTCTACTCAAGATCAGACTCCAGCTCAGAGGTTGAAACCAGTTAAACCTGAGAGAGGATTTGGCCAGGACCACAGTCGCTATTTCACTCAAGGCTTGGAGTTAACCACTGACTTGCATCCTTGCAGGATGAGTTAACCAATGCGAGGTTCTCTGGGCAGGGGTGTGGGGTGTGGGCTGTCTCCTGGGCGAGCGACGGATGGACTTCTTTGTCCTTTGAAGTCCTTTCAGCGGTCCTGCTGGACACCAGCTAGGGAGTGAGGACACTGTTCTAAGCTCCCATTCAGAAGCCTCCCACCCTTTGCTGCAAAGGGCCTTCCATGGAGAATGCTGCCAGCTCTGCTACAGCCGCAGCCCATTTGGTCTTATTCCAGCTGGTCACCAGCCGTGCCGATTTCAGCTGGATTTTCTTACAGACAAGTATGGCGTGCCCTTCCCTCAGTCTTCCTTTCTGAGGGGACTTTTAGTCACAGCCGTTCTCTTTTTTAGTTACTTTCCAAAAAATGGGCTCCTAGAAAATTTGCATAATTTGAACTTCAGTAAGTTAGGTTTTTGGTGTTGTTCAAGAAGGTAAAATATATTCACTGTAAAAAAAAAAGTTGGAAATACAGAAAAGTATAGAAAAGAAAACAATCCCACCACCAGAGAAAGAAGCTGTATCTATGCTTGTATATTTCCTTTCAATTTTTCTCCTTTTATACCAGGAGGAACATATATGGTTATTAAACACCATATTATACATATTAAATAACTGTAGTTTTATAAGTTGCCTTTTTATGTAAATTAATATTTAATGTTTTCTTGTGTGCTGCAAAATTATAACTTTTAATAGCTGTATAGTATTTCATCCCATCTTTGTACCATAATTATTTAAATTTAATTAATTTATATGCCTTAGAACAATTCTTGAAACAGATTTATTCACTCTCAGCCCATAACTGTTCAATTAAATTTTTCTTCTAAAAATAACTTAGAGCAAGAGAACCATTCATACATATTCAAAAACAGAACTCATCCATATTCTCCAGTGTTCCATGGAAGGAAAAGCTGGTCCAATGGAACAGATGTGACAAAAGGTATGCTTCCTATTTTGGCTTCTCTGTTTTAATGAGTAGAGTAAATCCTTTTGCTGTTTTCGTCTTGGTTTCCACATCCTTCAAAAAGGAATATTTCAAAGCTTTGCAGTTTCCTTCCTTTAAACAGTGCTGACGGAATTTTCCTTCTGGGACATGATGGTGTGCCCGCCAACTGTAGCCACGACCAGCTTCCATCCCCAGTAGCTACCATCTGGCTGGATAGTTATTTTAAATAGACTAAGTTTGGGACATTTGGATTTATAATATTTGCTCTTTTAAATAACTTAAACTCACATCCATCATCATGGACAACTTCGATAATTCCTAAGGCAGATATTAGACTTATTGAATCTTTTAAAGTCTTTTGATAGCTATTTCCAAGTTGTTAAGACAGCCTTGTAAGATCACCATTACTATGTTAATTTCATAGGTAAGAAAAATGAAGTTCAAATTGTAACTCTCACATCAGCAGTGTTTAAGAATTTAATTTTCCCATACTCTTATAAGCACTGGTTATCACTTTACCTATTAAGTTAACAAACTTTAATAATGAACAATATCACATTTTATTTCACATTTGCTTGATCACTTTTTTTTTTAACATCTTTATTGGAGCATAATTGCTTTACAATGGTGTGTTGGTTTCTGCTGTATAACAAAGTGAATCATCTATACATATACATATATCCCCATATCTCCTCCCTCTTGCGTCTCCCTCCCACCCTCCCTATCCCGCCCCTCTAGGTGGTCACAAAACACCGAGCTGATCTCCCTGTGCTATGTGGCTGCTTCACACCAGCTATCTACCTTACATTTGGTAGTGTATATATGTCCATGCCACTCTCTCACTTCGTCCCAGCTTACCCTTCCCCCTCCCCGTGTCCTCAAGTCCATTCTTTACATCTGCATTGCTTGATCACTTTTAAATTAAACATTTTTGTATATGTTTGGCTGTCTTATGAACTTCTTGTCCATACCCTTTACTTTTTTCTTTATGTACTCGTTTTCCTTAATTATATAAACTTACGTATTAAGAACTTCCACCTTTGTTTTCTATATGTAATTCAAATAGTTTTTGTTCATTTACCTTTTAATTTTGGTCATAACTTTACTTTTGTACAAAAGTTTTAAATTTAAGTGGCTAAATATCTTTATAGTTTCTGCCACTGTTATCATAGTTGGAATCCCTAAGATTATATATGCATTTTTTCTAGCTTTTTTTTTAACTTTTAACATTTTAATCAAAATGGATGTTTCTGGGCTTCCCTGGTGGCGCAGTCATTGAGAGTCCGCCTGCCGATGCAGGGGACACAGGTTCGTGCCCCGGTCCGGGAAGATCCCACATGCCGTGGAGCGGCTAGGCCTGTGAGCCATGGCCACTGAGCCTGCACGTCCGGAGCCTGTGCTCCGCAACCGGAGAGGCCACAACAGTGAGAGGCCCACGTACCGCAAAAAAAAAAAAAAAAAAGGATGTTTCTCTGTGTAGTGTGAGGTAGGGATCTTAAATGTGATTTTAAAAAAAATGATCCATATTTACTTAATAATTTATTCTTTTCTCATTCATTTGAAGGCACTTTTATCATGTACTAAAGTCATATGTATAGAGATTGTTTTTGGATTTTCTGGACTGTTTTATTAATCAATGTATGTATTTTTGTATCCGAACGAAGACAGTTAACATTTTAATATTATAGCTTTTTAACATTTCCATATTTAATAGTATAATCCCACTGATTACTTTTAGCCCAAGGACAAAGTATTTTTCTTTATTTATTCAAGACTTCTCATATGTTGTTTAGAAAGTTTTGAAACTTTCATTACATAGATCCTTGCACATCTTAAGTTTATTCCTAGATGAAGTGTGTGTGTGTGTGTGTGTGTGTACCTTTTCTAACTGGTAATAGCTACTAGATTTGAAAACAATCTTGCTTTTTGAGTAGCTGGTTTATAACTGGCTAAAGCCAGTATCAGAGGTATATTCATAGTCTTTAATGTTTTTATTATAGAACAAAAAATACTAAAATATAATGAACCAATTATTCAACTCACAAAATCAAATAATAGAACAAACCAAAGGAGACCATTTCTTTTATTTATATAAAAGACATGAGTTCATTAAAAGTAGAAAAATGATATTAATGAATATGTTTAAGGACTAGTCTTGGAAATAGGAAATAGGCAAGGCCAACCAGACCAACCAGAGAAAAACAGGAAATATAAATAAAATTTAGAAATGAGACTCTAACCACAGATCTGGAGTTGACAAAATGAGATTTCCGTGTTCAGCTCTGATAATACATTTGGAAATCTTGAAAGAAATGTATTTTTTCTAAGAAAATAGGAGCTACCAAAATTGACTAAAAAAAGAAATTGGAAGCCTGAAAAGTTCAGTGGAAGAAATTAGAAGATTGAGGAAAAATCTCCTGAAAACATGCTGGATCCACATAGTTTTGTGGGTGAGTTCATTAAACTCTTCAAGGAACAGATCGTTCCAAGCTCTGTATTCATAGCACAAAGGTTATTTATAGCATAAATGTAATGTTTCTTTCAAGTTCTCTCTCACCTTTATGCATTCAGCTCTGTTAATTTCTTAGAAGACTAGGATTTGGGGTGGAAGTCATCTTAGAGGGGATGAAGTTTCCCTGGACAACATCCCAGCCAGATGGTTCTCCAGCCTCCTTGTGAAGACTTCTGGGGATGGAGATCTATCATGTTACACTTGGTCCCTTTCATTGTTCAGGTATTGTTACCCTTCCTTGTATCAGCTTAAATCTGCCTAGATTTTGGACCTGTTCATCCCTGTTCTGGAGCTACGCAGCACATAGATTGTTTTATACAAGAGCTCTTTATATATTTGAAGACAGTTATGTCCTCCTTGTGGTGTGTTTTATTCCAGGCTAAATATACCTATTTCCATCAACTAGCCTTTATGTTCCTTCAGTAAACATCTGTTGAGCACCAGCAAGGTGCCAGCGGGGCAGTAGGCATGGTCATCACCTCACAGATCATGAGCCCCTTCATCCATGTCCAGTTAACCTGTGGCACCTGGCAGTGGTGGTCAGGCAGCGTGTGGCTGGCCTCTCCTTGTTCACACACCATGCTCTGTAGTATAGCTTAAGACTGGATGAAGTTTAGGAGACTCTTGCCAGCTCCTTTGACACATGAGCTGCCCCTGCCACTCTGATTTTGTCTAGCTGATGATTTAGATCCTTCACAGTACTTGTTCTCTGCTAACTTTCTGTCTATTTGGACATTTGTTCTTTTAGCATGTTGATTCTGTTAGGCTATGTGCCCCCAGTATTGATGCTAACTCTAGTTCTCAACGAGCAGCTTTGCAGTCTTCGTTCAAGTAATTAATAACAATGTTGGTGCAAAGGAGAAATATGAAGTCCTGGGACTTAGCAGAGAGACCAGGTCATTAATGTAAAAATGCTTGTTGATCACCCACTACGTGCCAAGGAGTTGGTGATTCACTGATGAGCCAAACCTCTGTAGTTCTTTCCACAAGCAGCTGTGGTCTCGTGCTATGAGACAGGCAAGAATAACTAAATATAGATGAATTATGAACTCTGATGAAACCCACTGAAGAAAGAACATGGGGTGCCCTGAAAGCATGACCAAGTTTGGGACATCAAGAAAGGTGTTTCTGAAATGATAGTTGAGCTGGGACTTAAAGATGGGAGAGGAGAGACATCAGTCAACCGTCCACTCAGTAGTGGAATTAGTAGTCCTGCTGGACATGGAGAGATCTTCAAAATAGGTAAAATGTCTAGTTCCCCCTCTTAGGTAACTCACAGTCTTGTAGGGAGCTATGCTGAATGTGCCTGGAATAAACAAAAGTATAAGCTGCATGATGGATAGTTGGTTGTTTCCAACTTGGGCTATTATGAATAAAGCAGATGTAGGCATTCATGTACAAAAAAAAAAAAAAATAGCATAACCTGTGTTACTGTCATAGCTGCTGACATCTCAGATTGTTGTCAGCCATTCTGATTCAAAATATTCTCATTTTTTCCAGTAAAGTCATCCAAATATTCTTGGAGTTCCAGTGTTTTGATGTTGAGACTTTATAACACCAACTCCTCCTTGCACCTGGAGGTTGCCCATGAATCTCTTGTCAGATAATGTGTCCTGATTTTATATGGAAAGTATGGTCACTGTGCTTGCTGTAGGGCAGACAGAAATATGAAAGGTGATGTAATGGTGATTAGTTTGGCCCAGATTTCCTGGAACAGGCCTGATTTTAAACAGATAAATGTCTGCTTGTTTTTAAAATGTGGTCACTTTAGAGAACAGTGTAAGTTCTGAAAACTGGGCGGTGAGAGAGATCGGAGGGCGCTGGATAATTGGGGAGACTCTCTAGGGGGGAGTGAGTGGTTCTGGAGGAGGGGGCAGAGAGGGGGAGGGTGTGGTGTCTAGGAACTGCTCCTCTCTTGGTCCCGCTAGCCGCAGGTCTCTAAGGTATCTATCACGTTCACCTAATGGTGTATGGTGAGCGTTTTTTAAAAGGACAAAATTAGGAGGATAAATCTGATGTAGGACACATCCTGTACACAAATAGAAATAGAGCTTTGCATCAGGGAAATAACTGAGAATTGGTTGTACTGGCATTTAGCCCTGGCTGCAGGATATTTCTTTTCAGCTTTAAAAATAAGTACTATCTCTTTAGAGCGGAAGCATTGTCCCCAGTACGCAGACTACCCGTATATTTAGAGAAGTAGGCCCTCTTTGGCCTAGGTGTGGAGTGAAGACAGGAGCAGCAGTGGCCTGAGCCCTGAGTGGTGTCAGGGATCTTTGCCTGGGTGAGTCACGCGGGTCTGGTGACCCAGCTGGGGAGCAGAGCTGAGGACTCTGACGCTGCTGTGGCCCGCATTTGTGGTTTGCCTGTCAGACCCTGCCAGGGGGAGCAAAATCAGCTCCAAAGAAGCTGAGGGCCAAGGCAGTGCTGGTTTTTTCCACTTCTCCCTGTCCAGCAGACGGAAGGGAAAAACACCAACCTTGGAAATGGGGCCCCGGCCTTGGACCCGGCTGAGAGGCTCTTGACAGAAAACGGCTTTGGAATAAACACTGCTCTCACGCTTCCCTCCTGCCACTGAGAGTGATGGGCTCTGGACCCCAGGCATGCCCCTTCTGGGCTGCAGACTGGCCTGCCTCCCCTTGGGATCTGGACCAGGAATTCCCTGTCCTGCTCAGGCTACAGTGGGCCCCAGTGTGGGTGAAGCAGCTACCATGGGAAAGTGTCGGGTGAGAGGCAGAAAGCGTTACCAGAATTCCCAGAGGCTGGGATCTCTCTGAGAAGGTGAGAGTGGTGGCAGTAGAAAGAGTTAAGCTTTTCTAGGCTAAAGTAGATTCTTAGGGGCACAAGAAGTTTACAGACCCTTTAGTAGCCAACCTGAAGCTGACCCTTTTTGCAACACAAAGTATGAACCAGGCCATCTTTTCAGCAGTCCTCTTCCCTGAAGGCACCCCAGAGGCACCATTCTTCCCTGTAAATTGCTTCTCCCTGCCGCTTCCTGACACTCCCCCAGGGACTGGCAAACCCATTCTTACCTCTTCCCTGTTCCTCAGGCCTGGAGCTGTCTGTAGCCAACTTGCTCTGAGTCAGTAGAGACCTAACGTATAAGGGTGACCCCGGTGCCTGCCAGCACCTCCACTCATGCTTAGCAGCTTCATGGACTGCACCTGGAATCCTCTGAGCAGTTACCCACACTGAGGCCGTGGCCAAGCCCAGCCTACAGGCTCCTGGACACTGATGCTCTAACAGTGGCGCCTATCGCATTTCTTACAGTACTACTCTGTGATTAGAAAGGAAAACGCATGCCCAGGCTTTTTGCAGACTGTTTACCCTCCTCCTTTTACTAGGGATATTCTAGGACGTGGGGAGAAGGGCTATTTGGGCTTACAAAGCTCCCAACACAGGAAACCCTCAAGCTTCTCTTGTAGCAGTCTGGGAAATGGGCTGGTTTTGATTCCTGTCGACCAGCCGTGTGTTGGTCAGGCGGAAGCAGGCTCCATTGACCCTGAGCACACAGCTTTGGGGGCTGGGGAGGTATCTTAGCCTTCTAGCCAGTGATTAGAGCTGGGCCCCAGCCCCCGTGGATCCCTGAGGATCACATACTTTAAAGGGACATTGGCAGGAGGGGGGAAAGGAAAGTTTGGGTTTTGTTTTTACTAAATAACTGGGCAGCTTTTCCCTCCATTTTTCCAGATGCTTCTTCAGAAAAGAAATATCAGTGGTTCGGACTGGGAAGTCTAAATCTGCTTTAAATGTGTGTTTCGAACTAGGACTCAAACCCCTTTGGCGTTCCCTGCCCCCAACATGCCACCAGCAGACACCCATGCCACCACAACGCACAGGCTTGTTCACAATGGGACCTTCTGTGAGGCTCCTGGCATTTGTTTCTGCTCTCTTTCCTGTGTCCCCTGGGGCCCTGCCCTAAAATTCCCGAACAACAGCTTGTGCAGGAGCTGCACTGCATGCAGCCCAGTTGGCAGGAGCAGTGAATCAGGCCGGAGTGGCTGTGGGTCACCGCCCGGGTGACACTGGGATGTTTGTGGAGGGGGACTGGAGCCCCAGGGCTCCTCCCAGGCTGTGCTCCCACTGCCCTGGCCTGGGATCCATCTCCGCTCACCTCTCCTTGAGCCCATCCCAGGGTGGGGATCCCGAGGGGCTGCTGCAAGGCTGGCAGAGCTACTGGGAACCATCTCCTGCCTAGTCAAACTTGAGTGGCTGGTTCTCACCTACCCAGCTCTATCCGTCACCCCACCCCAGCTCCCTGGGGGCTGCCGCTGTATTGGGAGGTGGCCCCCGGAGTCCTGCTCAGCTCACAGCAGCAGTGCCACCACGGGGCTCCCCCCGTCCTCCACGGGCTCCTTCAGTGCTCCGTCCACGCCTCTTCTGCGGCACTGACTGTGCGTGCTCTGGTCGATCGCGTGCCCCTGTCATCCCGCAGGTGGGGACCCACTCCAGGGTTGAGTACCGGTTGTCTTCATCTTATTTCCTGGTGGAGAGAAGACCTGTGTGGCAGGGGTACAGTGGGCAAGGACGGAGCGGGGAGAGAAATAGGCAGGAGCCAGGGCACACAGGGCCTTGCAAGCCATGGTAATTGGGTTTTATTCTTAGTACAGTGAGAAACCAGTGGAAGTTTTTTAAATAGAAGAGTGACTTTGGTCTGATTTACATGTTTTCAAACTTTTATTTCTTGATTTTAGTACCTAACATAAAGCTATTGTACCAAAGACAGTGTAGTATTTGGCAAAGGGGTAAACATACAGGTAATTGAAACAGAGTTCAAAAATAGATCCACATGTGTATGACTCACTGATTTTTTTTATTGTGTAAAATATACATAGCAGAAAATTGACCATTTTAACCATGTTTAAGTGTACGTACAGTTCAGTGGTATTAAATACATTCAAATGGTGTGCAACTAACACCACCACCCATTTCTTAAACTTTTTCCATCTTACAAAACGGAAATTCTGTACCTATTAAACACTAACTCCCCATTTCACGCCTCCTCCCAGCCCTGGCAACTACCATTCTATTTTCTGTCTCCATGAATATCATCACACTAGGTCCTCCTCTAAGTGGAATCATCTAAGTGTCTGTCCTTTTGTGACTGACTTATTTCACTCAGCTTAATGTCCTCCAGGTTCATCCATGTTGTAGCATGTGTCACGACCTCCTTCCTTTTTAAGGCTAAATAGTATTTCATTGTATGTATGTATCACATTTCATTGTATGTATGTATCACATTTGGTTTATCCAGGCATCCATTGATGGACACTTGGATTGCTTCCGCCTCTCGGCTATGTGAATAGTGCCGCGGTGAACATGGGTATACAAGTATCTGTTCATGTCCCTCCTTTCAGTTCTTTTGGGTTTATACCCAGAAGTGGAATTGCTGGATTGTATGGTAATTCTATTTTTAATTCTGGGGGGAACCACCGTACTGTTTTCCATAGCAGGTATATACCATTCTACATTCTCACCAGCAGTACACAGGGATTCCAGTTTCTCCACATCCTTGCTTATTTTCTGTTTTGTTGTTGTTGTTTTTATGATAACCATCCTTAAAATGAGTTTTTATTAAAAGAAAATGAAAACTTATTAATCTGTGGGGACAAATAGAATGAGAGAGAGACAACAGCTGATGAGCCATGTCAACGAATTGATGGTTGATGGAAAATGAATAGATGATCGGCTGACGGGTTTTAGGTTTCTGTGTTGTGCTGTGCCTGTGGCTAGGGAGTGGGAAATAAGAAAAAGTAAGCCTGCCTGTGCCAAAACAATTCCTAAAGAGGCTGAGAAGTGGGAGGCACCATGTATTTTGAAAGCCTGGGTTGTGGAGTGAAGCTGAAAACTGGAGGATTGGTTAAAAATGTAATAAGGAGGTGGGCTTCCCTGGTGGCGCAGTGGTTGAGAGTCCGCCTGCTGATGCAGGGGACATGGGTTCGTGCCACTGTCCGGGAAGATCCCACATGCTGCGGAGCAGCTGGGTCCGTGAGCCATGGCCGCTGAGCCTGCGCGTCCGGAGCCTGTGCTCGGCAACGGGAGAGGCCACAACAGTGAGAGGCCCGCGTACCGCAAAAAAAAAAAAAAATGTAATAAGGAGGAGTTAGGGTCCCCAGTCCCCTTCCATACTCCATGTGCTGGGCCACTGCTCCTCCCCTCCACCTGAAAGATCGAAGTTTCTCTGAGGACAGACTGAACTTGACCAACTCTCAACCCCTGGGCACAAGGCACAGCTGCAGGCAGGGTGAGGTGTTGTACTCGAAAGGGCAAGGGGCTAAGTGAAAGTCACCATATGAGATGAGACCCCTCAAGGCCTTCCCTCAGTCAGGGTCCCAAATGCTGGTAGACAGACTTAATTACTGTGTCCAAACCACCACCACCACCTAAGCAGGGAATCAGAAGATTTTCTCTTTGTGAAAACTGATCATCTCAAGAAACAAGATCCACAGATATGGATAGTTGAGAGTTTTTACCCATTCACACTACTGGGAGATCCAGCAAATTGATAAGGCCCCACTTGTGTGCACAGAGCTTTTAATTTCTTCACTCACGTGCGTGAAGAGTCAGTGAAGGACCATCAGCTGTTCAAGGGAAGCCTCTGTTATGAAAGAGACAAAAAGAACCAGAAAAGGAACCAAGTAGGAACAGAAGACTACAGAAGACTTTGAAGACATTTCATCTCACCGCAGAGATAAGATGTTGCTTCCATTAAACAAGAGGAGTTTATTCAAAGCAGTTTTGAAAAACTGAGAAAGAAGATTTTTTGAAAAAATTAATGATAGCTAAAATATTAACTTCAATAGACTGGCTGGAAGATGAAAGTCAAGGAAGTCTCCCAGAGAGAACAAAAATAAGGGGAAAATAAATGAGAAAAGAAGAGAAATGTAAAGGGTCAGTCTAGTAGGGCTAATATCCAACTCGGGAATTCTGTAAAGAGAACATAGTAAAAAACAGTAGAGAGAGAATTGTCAAAACACAAAAATTCCTCACAATTGGAAGATATGCATTGCCAATAATGAAAAGACCTATTACCAAGGGTCCAATACAATGAGTGAACTAAGACCCACACCAAAGCAAATCGTCACGGAACTCTAGACTGTCAGGGATAAAGAGAAGATTCTAAAAGTTTGGAATGAAAACACACACACATGCACACGCACGCCACACACCACACACCACACACCGGGTCATAGAGGAAGGACCGCCTTGGCGTTATACCTCTCACAGCAACACTGGATGCCAGAATCATTGCCTGCAAATGCCGTGAAGGAATACCTTCAAAATTCTGAAGAGAAAAAGATTTTCTGCTCTAATTCCTTTCCTAGATAAGCTGTAAGTTGAGTATAAAGTAGAATATTGATACTTTTGGAAATGCCAGGTTTAAAAATTTAACCTTAAGGAAGGTTAAATTGTCCTTAGGAAACCACTGGAAGGGGACATGTTTAACCAAAGTGGATGGTTAAAGTGGATGGGTGACTGGAAGTCCCTGGACCACTGTGTGTCAGACCTAGACAGCATAGAGTTTAGATTGGAGGACAATGACAGAAGATTCCAGAAGGGCTCTCTCCAAAGAAGAAAAAAATAAAAGCCACTGATGAATTCATTATCTGATGCATTTGACCATTGCTGAGAAGAATTTTATAGTTCTCTTGAGAAGTTGGGTTCTTAAAAAACGAATCAAACCAGAAGTATGGCAGGTATTAACTCCGGGAAAAATGTAATCGTAATATACGATGTAGCTTGGCAATGAGCAAAGTTAAAATGAAGCAAACACTAACACACTGGCTTAATAAAAATTCGGATGTGGTTATTGGGGGGTGGGGTGGGGGGAAGGGTTTATGTGGGGGAAGATTTGAGAGCTGAAAACTCATATTCCATATAGAGATGTTAAGAAAGTATAAAATAATAAAATAAGTAGTTTGTGAGGCTGTTATTTAGAAATACAGGGGAAAAAAACAAAAGAAATGGCTAAAAGACTTGAAGGTGATTTCCTGAAGGAAGTGGAAATTGGGGGTGGGAGGGGTAGAGCAGAGGCCTGCTTTTTTTTTTTTTAATGACTTAATGTACATTTTAACCATGTACCTGTCTTGGTGAGAGTGAAAACAGTTTAAGACAGCATGTTTGATTGTGTTTCTCAGCCCAGTGGGCAGTCAGACACTGACGTTGCCCAGGGAGCAGCTTTCAATTCCTTACCTGGCATGATTCTCTATGCAGATCAGGGTACCTTTGAACAGCAGGGCCTGGGGAGGACGTTGTGCCACAGAGTAGCAAACTCACACAGCTGCGTTCTACCCTTTGTGCCAGGTATTTTCTGACAGCATCACAGAGACCCCCTCCTGGCCATACGGATGCAGGCAGCCCGCAAGGTCCTGCTGCCAAAGCCCCACCTGCTCCCCCACCTCCCTCGCAGGCTGCCACCTGGGCGAGTCCAAGCAGAATGCAGGCTTTGTGCGATGACGTGCCTGCGGAGCGGGTGGTCAGCGGCTGCCAGGGGAGCCCATTTAAGCCAAGGGGGCCAAGCCGAGATATTCTTAGGTTGTTGGGAACCCCTGGTCACTTTGGCCCACCTTTGCTTTTAAACAGAATCACCTCATATTCTTTGAGAGTCCTCATAGGCCAGTACAATCTGTGGCCAGTTTTTGAGTCTTGTGGCATCTGGGCTGTGCTGTTTGAGGGGTCGTGAGCCATTGCCAAGTGGGCTATGCAATATTTGGGGAGGAGCCCTGTGCTCCATCTCTTCTGCCAGTGAAGTATGTCTCTGTCTCCCCAGATCCAACCATGACTGGCCAGAAACTTCAGATTTATTACCCCAGATTTATTTCCTTCCCGAAACTTGCCCATGCCCTTGAAATTCCAGGGCTGCATAAGTCAGCGAGGCAGAAATCAAGGGGATGGCCTCTGTCTCAGAGTTGCACGTGGTATTACAGGAGTGGAATGATGGTGCAGACAAAACTATAGAGTGGATATTTGTTTCAAAATGTGCTTTGTGATGTTACATAAAATCGATCACTTTTCAAAAGGGGTTTGCTCTTTAAATAAAAATAATAAGCCAGTTCAGCTAAGGCAGAAGGTGTTTTCAGTTTAAAGGGTTAGGTTTTTATCTAATTAAGGGTGTGACGCCTCGAAGTTGTCTATAAGAATTCGAGTTGTGTAAGATGAGGTTCAACAAGCCCAGAAGTTCACAAAGTAGTATTTCTTAGGGCAGAAATACAGCTTCGTGCTGTTAAAGCTGGGAGCTGAATGGATTCTAAGGTAACTTATTATAAGGAATTCCTGACTTTGAAGAAAAGGAGAGACAGAGGATCTAACCTTTCGAATTTGTTAATATACGGTTGTACATATGCTATGTCATTTGGTCAGAAACTTGTCCATGGAAGTGGATACTGATATCATCCCATCTTACAGTTGTATAAACTGAGGGTCAGATAAGTAACTTGCCCAAAGTCAGGCAACTGTTGCTTGGTGCAGCCAGCATCCAACACAGGTCTGTCTGATTCCAGATGCCATATACCTTCCTGAATTAGTCAGGACTCTTGTTTGCAAGTGACAAACCAACTCCATGGGTTAAGTGAAAGACATGTACTGTCTCATATGACTGAGTGGATCCCGGCTCTGCCATAGCTCTGCCAGGCTGTGCCTCCCTCTCTTTTCCTCTTCACTGTGTATGTGATGTCTTATTTTGCACATGGCTTCCTTCCCTTAGGTGGAGGCAAGAAAACAGGGGGCAGGGATGGGAAAATATGGCTGTGGACAGATAGCTTCAGGCCTACATCTTCCCAGCTTGGGGTCCCTGTGAAGAGACAGTTTGGTCTCCCTTTATTCTAGTTGAAATTGCAGGGGAGAGCTCTGATTGGCTGACGTGGATCATGCTCATTTTGGAAGTCTGAGCGTTTTGGCCAGGAGGCGGCTGCCTAATGCATCTCCACCTGACTCACCTGTGGTGGGTAGAGGAGTGAGTCTGCTACCTCAAAGGAGTAGCTTACACTGGGAAAGGTAGGCAGGAGATCCTGAGCAAATCAAACAAAACCAAGCCACAGCAATAATTAGTTAAACTTCTATGATACCACACGCCTCTTATTAATATTTTAATATATCTGAGAGTATATCTCAACTTGGCAGTAGAAACTGGAGAGTGAGCTCCCAGGCCAGCTTCACCAGCTGGAGATGCCGTGTCCTTGGACACCATCGTGATGGGGGTAAAGCCAGAACTCAGGACTTTGAGTAGAGAGGTTTGCAATAAGGCTGGAATCCCACAGCCATCCCACAAGGACTAGAGTTCAAACAGAAGAACACTTGTTTTTATAGGAAAACTCTGAATTTGGAAAAACTAGGAAAACATCAATGTGAGAGTTTCCCTATTACACTTAGAATTCTATTTCTTTGTTGGACAGCTTCAGAATTTTAGGTGCTTGTGTCATTGAAAAGGAATCAGGGGCTTTCCTGGTGGCACAGTGGCTAAGAATCTGCCTGCCAATGCAGGGGACAATGGGTTCAAGTCCTGGTCCGGGAAGATCCCACATGCTGTGGAGTAAGTAAGCCCGTGTGCCACAACTACTGAGCCTGCGCTCTAGAGCCCGTGAGCCACAGCTACTGAGCCCGTGAGCCACAACTAATGAGACCACTTGCCACAACTACTGAAGCCTGCACGCCTAGAGCCCGTGCTCCACAACAAGAGAAGCCACTGCAATGAGAAGCCCACGCACTGCAACAGAGTAGCCCCAGCTCACCGCAACTAGAGAAAGCCCGCGCAGCAACAAGGATACAACACATCCAAAAATAAAATAAATAAATAAATTTAAAAAAAAAAGAAAGGGAATCAAAAAGGTACATGCATTGATAAGGTGAGCTAGATAAAAGGAAATCAAGCTTTTTGTTTGAAACATTCAGAAGGGCCCGAGGTATAACCCAAGACTGCCAAGCTATAGCCTGTCTCGTACTCTCTGTGGGAGAAACAGGATGTTCTCAGTCTGGCAGATGTAGGGTTATGGGGTTGTCTGTGTCTTGGGCCAGAGGAAAAGAAAACGCCATAGAAAGTGAGAGTGCAAAAAACTAAAAATCAAGTTGCCGTATAATCCAGCAATCCCATTCCTAGGCATACATCTGGACAAAACACAAATTTGAAAAGATACATGCACCACAATGTTCATAGCAGCATTATTTAAAATACCCAAGACATGGAAACAACCTAAATGTCCATGGACAGATAGATGAATAAAGAAGATGTGGTATATATACACAACGGAATATTACTCAGCCATAAAAAGAATGAAATAATGCCATTTGCATCTACATGGGTGGACCTAGAAGTTATCATACTAAGAGAAGTAAGTCAGAAAGAGAAAGACAAATACCATATGCTATCGCTTATATGTGGAATCTAAAATATGACACAAACAAACTTATCTGTGAAACAGAAACAGACTCACAGACATTAGAGAACAGACTTGTAGCTGCCAAGTGGAAGGAGGGGTGGGGGAGGGATGGATTGGGAGTTTGGGATTAGCAGATAAAAACTGTTATATATAGAATGGATAAACAACAAGGTCCTACTGTATAGCACAGGGAACTATATTCAATATCCTATAATAAACCATAATGGAAAAGAATATGATAAAGAATGTTAAAAAAAAAAAAAGAAAAGAAAGTGAGAGTGGCTGATCACAGATAGAGACTTTGAGCATCTTTCCCTGATGACCCAGGTGGCATTCTCTGGGCCAGTTTGAGGAATGATTCTCTGCATTCTGCTTTTGTTTTTCATGGAACTGCTTTGGTCCTTGCTGTTTCACAACTTGAACTTAAGGGCAGGGAGCATCCAGCAGTTTAAGCCTCTCACTAGTTGCTGTTTTTAGCTGGTATGATCTCTTCCTGATGGGTTCTGTGGGTTCATTTAAGGCTTTTGACTGTTGGTTAACAGGATTATTCAAAGCCTTAATTAAGTTCCGCCTGTCCAATGGGCCGTGTGCCAGTTGCTGACACAGACCCAGGCCACTAAGCTCGGTCATGCCATGCCCATGGCTCACCCTTCACTCTCCACTCTCATAATACACCCATGATGTAAGTTTCATAGGCATTTTCTGTGGTCTGATTTGCTGGGGGTGTTAATGTTTTAATTCTCCTTTCTGTGCATCCATGTCCATTTATTATCTGGGTGAGCTTATACTTGGAGATGGGACAGAGAATTCTTCAACGCATTCCTCAGCATCACTGATTAACTTCCCATTATTTTTCACTTTTTAAATCACCAGCCCTGTTCTAGTCATTCATCATAGGAGAATTTCTTTATTATAGAAGAAGCTGCCTTGAAACAGGGGAAGAGGTTCAGAGTGATGTGCTACAGACAGGCCGGCAATCATAGGAAGCATGGAGACAGTTGTGTTGCAGAATCAGCTTGTCCAGCTTGCGGTGGGGTGAGGTGGGGCATCTGTCCAGCAGGTTTCCTTACTTTCCCATTCTTCAGGCTCAGCCGTTCCCATCGTCGATTCAGTTACTCAACAGGTTTCAAAGAAATACTTATTGACAACCCCTCCATCTATTGTTCCCAGCCCCAAGGACTTCTCAGCTCACTGCTCACGTCTTCTTTGTGTATCCTCCCAATTCCCCAGTGTCCTGCCGGGCTGTCTCCTTTCACCCTGGCCTTAGGGTAATCCTGGTTTCACTCGTTTTGGTCTCCCTCCGTCCCCAATGTGGGCAGAGTCTCAGTTTCATGTCCTGCCCAGCTCTGCACTGCAGCTGTGTGGGCTTGCATTGTGCAAACAGGGACAGGCCCACCCAGGAACAAAAGACGTGCAGGAGATCATCAAAAACAGCAAAATCACCCCCTTTCTACCACTCACCGAGCTGAGAAGGCAGATGTGTTGCTCTGAGTCTTGTAGGGGTTGTGAAGGCCAGAGAACCTGGCCTTGTTCTGGGCTTATGCTCTGGTAGCCTGTCCTGGGCAAACTGGAATTAACTGCAAGCCCTTCACACACGTCGGAGAAAAATGAAGAGACAGTGCGCTTAAGAATGTTTCACTTTCAATCATTAAGTAGATCCTGAGACAGCACCAGGTCCTGAAAAACTCTCCAGCACGGCCAGCTGGTGTGACATGGCAGTGAGCAGCTGCCCGCCTGCAGCCCAGCTTTCGCCTCACCGTCCAACACACACACAATGAGCCCCCATTCCTTTTAAAGGCCTTTTGAGGCCGTAAAGTCTCTGGGGACATTTTATGGCACTGGAGCACAATTTTACTATTTTAAATTATTATAGGGGTTATGGTTACTATATCTTTATTTGTATGACAGATTGTCAGCTATGCCCTTGATTGATTTGATCCCAGGCTTTTGTTCAAGAACACAACCTCCAATTAAATGTGGTTTACTGTGGCAAAAATATGATTCTCCTTAGAATGACCCTCTTTGGGGCCATTTCCAAAAACTCATTATGGTGACAAGTCAGGGCTGCCCACTCATGTTCACAAGCCTTTTTCCTTGTGGTCACTTGATTTTCCCTTATGGAGGATTAGAGAGTATTAAGGCTGTGGGCTGGGGCCCAGGGTAGACTGGAGGGAGAGGAAAGAATCTTCCCCCAGAAGCTAAGTGGGTCACTATTTAGATCCAGACTATTTCAGGAACGGAAGGAGCCTGAGCTATCAAGAGCTGTTTTCTCTTCAATGAAAGGAAGGAATTACAACCTGAAGAGGCTAGGAGGACAAGTCAGACCCAGGACTCAGGCCTGGCTCTTACACTGTCTTCTCTGTTCCACAGTGACTTTCCTAGGCGTGTCTTAGGCATGTGCATGGCACCCATCCCTGTCTATCTTAGACCACTGGGGTATTTCTGCTATAACAGAAATACCACAGGTGGGGTGGTTTCAACAACATAAATTTATTTCTCACATGTTTGGAGGCTGGGAAGTCCAAAATCAAAGCACCAGCAGATTCAGTGTCTGGAGAGGTCCGGTTCCTGGTTCATAGCTGGCCAGCTTCTCACTCTGTCCTCACACAGTAGAAGGGGTGCGGGAACTCTCTGCGATCTCTTTTGTAAGGGCACTAATCCCATTCATGAGGGTTCCACCCTTCTGACCTAATCACCCCGAAGTCCCCATCTCCCGATATAATCACATTAAGGGTTAGGATTTCGACATGAACTTTGGAGAGACACATTCAGTCTATAGCACTGTCCTCCTGTTACTCCAGGGAAACAGCCCAAGACTTGCTTATGGGCTGGCCATGACTTTTGTGAGTTCTTTGGCTTTCTCCCAAAGTGGGGAGCAGATATTGCTGTAACCTAGAGGAGGCTTAGGGTCTATTAGAGATAGACCCTTATTAATGCTTTGGATTCTATAATATTTATGTCACCAAAAATATGAATTTACAGTGAAGCACAGAGAGACAGCCACTCAACTTGGAGACCAAAATTGTGGTCCCAGATCTGCCACTTTACTGCTGGCAAATCATCCACTTCTCCAGGCCTCTTTCCTTTGCTCTCTGGGCTTAATAATATGATTGGCCTTGCATGCTGTCACAGACACTTTTGGTACCCCACTCAGATCCCCTGCACCAGGCTGCTACACCCTTTCCCAGCTTCTCTGATTGTTGACTAAGACCTGGGTTCCTGAATCCCTATCTCAGGTTCTGCTTCCTGGGAACCCAACCCAAGACACCTCCCTTGTAGTGTTGCAAGAATCAAATAAGATTCTATATGTGGAAGACCTCTGAAAACTAAAATATCGCTGGGTTTTTACTGTGGTCTTAGACTGGGCTGTAAGAAATCCTCCATCTGTGGATTCTTGGTGGAAGGCCCGTGATGAAGGCAGATAAGGCGTCCAGGGAGGGCAGGGCTGCTGTCACACAACCACGGGTGTGAGTCCAGGGTTCTCTTCTTTCCCCACCCAGGCTTCTCTTCTTTCCCCACGCAGGAGCCCAGGATAGTGGGCCGGCAATAGAAATGAGTTTACTTGAAGTTGAGTAATTTTTAGGTAACGTTAGGTAGTGGTTGAACAAGTTTTTCCATATTGAGAGGATAAGAATTGGAGCTGAAAATCATTCAGACCTTGGAGCGGAAAAAGGTCATAGAAATTCCTGCCTTTGCTTCAGGTGCAGGGTGTACAAAAGTCCATTGCAAACCACAGCTTTCTAATTGGTACCAATTTCAGCATGTTTAAAAATCCCTGGATATTTTAATATATAAGCGTGTTGCAAAGGTGGATCTGTTGGTGTGGGGTGGAGGGGAATGTATATGTACGTAGAAAATGAGAGGGACTTCCCTGGTGGTGCAGTGGTTAAGAACCCACCCTCCAACACAGGGGACTTGGGTTCGATCCCTGGGCAGGGAACTAGATCTCACATGCATGCTGCAGCTAAGGAGCACACATGCCGCAACTAAGACCTGGTGCAACCGGGATAAATTAAATAAATAAAAATAGAAAATGAGAGGAAAATGGAAAGGGAAAGAGGGATCTGTGTCCCTGAGGTCTGGAGCACTTGTAATGTCCCCAGTTAAACATTGACGCCTCAGGCCCTGGTGGCCACAGAGTTGGCACCGCTGCAGGGGGCCAGAGTACTTGCTTGTGGAATGCTAAGGACGCCTTTGGTGAAGTTAATGATTCATCTCCTCCCAGTCCCAGAGTTCTGCACTGCCTTTCTCTGACGCTGACAGAAGGCCACCTGATCATCTGGAGGTGAGGCTGGCTCTGCCCGACAGGATGGAGGAGAAGATGATGATTCGCAGATTCACTATATGACCAGACTCCCAAGGGGCTTCCTTCTGTAGGAAAGAGTTTCTTTCCTTAGTTGTTTCCTGAAAATATGCTTTCACAGAGAAAAAGAATGCTTTAACACAGTGACTTTCTGATATTCCTTGGCATGAACCTTTGTGCCAAGATAGTGCCACAAGGTGATGTGTTTTGTACAGATATGTGGCAATTGCTACCTTCAAACACATGCATAATGTTTTTTTGTGTACCACTTTTATTTCCATTTCTAGATTTAAGTGCCCTGAGGGGCTCCACAGATTAATGAATGGTTGTGCTATACATTCATTATACAGGCACACGAATATAAAAGGAGCACATATTTTCATTTAATTTTTTTTCTGTTTGACAAAGGTCAGGGGTGTTATTTGCAGGAACATCAGAAAATGATAGTTAAGTAAAAGGAAAAGAGAGACCTAGAGGCAATCGCTGTTAACACTTTGTTTCATATTATAATAGGCATTATAATATGCACGTAGTCCCCTTCAACAGCATCACCCTGAGATAGGATACGTGCTTGGTGAGGCTGCAATGGCCAGGCGTGACTGCACAGCCACCTCCCCCCCCCTTTCTCCCACGTGCTAATAAAGCATCCTCTCTGACCTTGCTGGGGCGTATAGGAGGATTATTGCTGTCGGTCACTGAGGGCTTTCTTTCTAAATGTAATTTGGGGTCATCCAGGGAATTTTGGTTTGGCTTCATCTGTATCTATGCTCTCTTGTCTTGGAGTGGATCCGTGGATAAAAGCTACTGTTACAACCTATTTGTAACACCAACAATTTCTTTCTCAGGAGGTTTCTGTGATGTCTTCTGTGCATTTCCAGTGCTAGAATCCCCCAGTTCAGGTCCCAGGCTGTGCATTGACGGGCCAGTCTGAGCCCTGCTCCTCCGAAGATGAGTCCATTCCAAAGGGCCTGTTGAGTTTCAGGGGTTTCAGCGCCCTTGGGGAACTTTCTCTGAAACTCAAGGTGATTTCTTGGAATTTGTCTCTCTCTGCATTTTTTCCTCTTTGGGGAGATATCTTCTCTCTGAACAAGTTGCTGTGAGGCTCAGATACGCTGAGTATTTAGAAAAGCGCTTCACACTTAGCACTCAACAGATGTCCGCTGCTAACTATTTGTAGAGAAAGAGTGGTCTAGGGCAGCACCACCTGACAGAAACATCAAGCAAGGCATGTATGTAGCTGTACCTTTCCTAGTAGCCACATTAAAAAAGTAAAGAGAAACAAGTGAAATTCGTTTTAACAATATATTTTATTTAACCCAGTATATCAAAGTGACTACCTTTTCAATACGTAATCAGTATTTTTAAATTATCGAGGTGGTTCACATTCTCGTTTCATACTGCCTCTTCAAAACCCCACGTATAACTTACGTGTACAGTGCAGTCACAGTGCAACTCAGGATCAGCCACGTTTCAAGCGCTCAGTTGCCCTGTGTGGCTAGTGGCTGCCGTTACTGGGCAGCTCAGATCTAGAACCTTGCTACCCAAGGTGAGTTCTAGGGACCAGCAGCCTCAGCATCATCTGGGAGCTTGTCTGAACTGCAGAATCTCAGGCCCACCCCAAACCTATAGAAGCAGCATCTGCGTTTTTAACAAGTGATTCATGTTAGAGTAGGAAGCCCTGCTCTAGAATCCCCATGCTCAGTCCCCACGCACTGGGGTTCTGATTTAATTGGTCCAGGGTTGGACCTGGGCACTAGTATTGCTTTAAATCTCCCCCTGGTGATTCTAATCATGCATCCAGACTTGAGAGACACTTGTGTGGTGGGCTGTGGAGCCAAGATGCCTGACTCGGCTACTTGCTACCTTCAAGACCTCGAGAAATCTACCAAAACCCTGCATCTCAATCTCCTCCTCTCCAAAATGGAGATGAAAATAGTATTTGTTGCAGGGGATGTTATGAGGATTAAAAGAGTTAATACATGTAAAGCACCCAGAACAATACCTGCCACATAGGAAGTACTCCTTATGTACAAGCTCTCACCCTTTCTTCTTTTCCTTGAAGGTCCGGGGTTACCCAGAGCCCCACGTGACATGGCACAGAAACGGGCAACCCATTGCCGGTGGGGGCCGCTTCCTGCTGGACTGTGGTACCCGGGGGACTTTCAGCCTTGTGATTCATGCTGTCCATGAGGAGGACAAGGGAAAGTATACCTGTGAAGCCACCAATGGTAGTGGTGCCCGCCAGGTGACAGTGGAGTTGACGGTAGAAGGTGAGTCCCAAGAGGTGAAAGCCCTGGGGAGAAATGAGCCATCAGTTTCCCCAAGGCCTGCAGCTCCTGCCTCAGCCCTCTCTTGGGAGAGGGACGCACAAGAGAAAGCATCCCCATTCCGGAACTCAGGACCTGTTAGTCTGATGGGGGCAATGTGGTCCCTGGAACAAGGGAGGCATCCCAGGAGACAATGTCAGACTACACATCACCTCCCTTTCTGCTCCAGCCTTCCCCTCGCTTCCTCTCACACTGAGACTGGTACCAGCCTCCTCATCATGGCCTTACAAAGTGCATCCCGCTCCTGCCTGGCTCTCCAGACCCTTCTCCTACCACTCCTCACCCTGCTCGCTCCACTGTGGTCACACTGGCCCTCTGCTTGTCCTTGAGCAAAGCCTCAGGGCCTTCACCCGGCTGTTCCCTGTGTAAAGAAGAGCTCTTTCCGCAGCCCGGCCCCTGACTCGGCCCCTCCTTTCCTTCAGGTCTCTGCTCAGACGTCCCCTCCTTAGAGAACCCTCTCTGACCACCTCATCCCCTGGACTCTCCATCCTCTCACTCCACCCAAAAGTTTTCTCCTAGGACTGTCACTGCATCCCACCTGATTATCTCCCCCAAGCCCCACCTCTAACTAACTGGAAGCTCTAGGAGAAGGACTTTATCTTGTTTACTGCTGCTATCTCCAGCATCTAGAAAACTTCCTGGCACATGCTAGATACTAAACTATTTAGAGAATGAGCAATGTTTATTATCATCATTATAAAGTAGTACATGCTCATCATAAAAAACTTTGTAAAACTCAGAAAAATATGTAGGAGATAAACATACAAGTGTGATAACACTGATTAGTTATTTTGCCTTCTTTTCCCTTTGTACTTAAATAAAATTCTGTTAAGTTTATTAACTTTAAAAATTCCAGGAAAACATTTGACCATAAGTAAAACTGTTCCTTTTGCTGCCGGTGTATCTCCCACATGCTGAAGGCACTCCACTGGTGAGAACATTTCCAGTTCAGGCCTCTGGCTGCTGCTTAAAGCCCTGATGTCTAAAAGGACATGTGGGTTCGTCAGATCCTCAGAAATATGGCAAGGTTCCCTCCACCCTTCCAGGCCTTTCTAAGGGCTTATAAACCAGAGGGTCAGACTCATTTCTCCTCTCTCAGAAAACAATCCTCCCAACCTGGTTTTCAGGGGACACTGTGTGCCAGAGAAGGTTCCAGAAGGGGGCGAGGTGTACCTCGGCCAGTGTTTTTCTTGTTTGCTTGCATCATGAAAGGACAGACAGGCTGTTTCACAGAATAGAATATGCATAGTTTGGGTACTTTCCCCAAATTCTTTAACTGAGTGACTCATTCCTTTTAATGACCTTCAAGTACCTGTGGGCTGGGGCATTGCACATGGAAGGTGGCTCCTGGTCACTCTCTGAATGACCCTCATCTCGGCCAGTTCTGATGCTGTGCTTTCCCCTACAGTATACACTTTTCAATGCCCAAACTTTGAGTTGAGGCCCACAAATAAAAATTACTTTATCCCCCTGTATTAGTCAGCCCAGGCTGCCAATACCAAATACCACAGACTGCGTGGCTTAAATAACAGAAATGAATTTTCTCACAGTTCTGGAAGCTGGAAGTTCAAGATCAGTCCAGCAGGATTTGGTTTCTGGTGAAGGCTCTTTTCCTGGCTTGCAGAGAGCCGCCTTCTTGCTGTGTCCTCACATGGCGGAGAGAGGGAACTCTCGTGTCGCTTCTTCTTCTTCTAAGGGCCCCACCCTTAGGACCTCACTGAACCTTTGTCAACTCCTCACAGGCCCTGTCTTCAAATACAGTGACACTGTGTGGGGTGAGGGCTTCAACATATGAATTTGGGTGGGGACACAAAAATGTAGTCTATAACACCCCTTTTCTGATTTTCTATTTGGAGCTGGGGAAACGGGGAATCAGAGGTTCAAGGTTCTGGTCCCAACTTTTGCCGGTCAATGTGCGACTTTAAACTCTGGATCTCTGTTTCTGTAGAATAAAGGGTTTGAATTCAGTGGTCTCTACAACATGGGCTAGCCCTTGTTCTTTGTGATCCATTGTAAAGGAATGGAGTGGGTTAGGAGTACAGGAGAGCTGTATAAAACCCAGGTCGTATGAAACCTTTTTTTTTTTTTCTTTAGTTCCCATCAGTGAGGACATTAGATCTGATGTCTCAACTAAGCAGGAAAATTTTTATTAGGTCATGGTACTCCGGGCCCAGGAAAAGAAAGAAGGCAGGAGAACTATAGCAAATGAGAGAAGGCTAAGGCTCTCAGCCCTGCGCCCTCCCCTTTGGTTTCAATTTGAGAATGATTGAAGATGCTTTATGCCTTCTAACCCTAGGAGGTAGAGAATGACCTAAAGGCTGCAGTACCTTTAAATGTGAATGGCCTTGTATACTCTCTGCTTCTGCATCAGAGGCCAGTTTCAGCCTCTGTGGTTTGGGACTACCCCATAGACCATAGCCCTGGAAGGATCCACTCTGGTCTCTTATGCCGTGGATAAGTTGTTGATGGAGCCAGGCTAGCCCAAACCCTTACAAAGGGAATCCAGCAGCCCTCCTGCTTCTCGCCAGCTCTCTGTGCTTTGCTTCTTAGTTATGCTTCTTATTCAGAAAGAGCAGAGCTTCAGGAATTAAGAGTATGACTCATATATGGAGCCTTTTGACCCCCTAATGGTCAAGTTTAGAAGGCAGTGCTATCCAACGGTCTTGGATTTTAGCTCCACTAATTTCTAACTATGGGGAAATTAACCTTTCCGAACCTTATTTCCTTTTCCGTAAACTGATGCTAATGGCTGCCCCATGGGTTGTGGAAAGGTCAGCGCAGCACTGACAAATAGTAGGCACTCAACAAATGGTAACCTTGTGATGTTCAAACGTGGCATTAATATCCTGAGAACTACTTGCAGAGGGAAATCCTTGTGTGGAGAATAGAGGAGAAAGCTTTCTCCCCTGATTTCCTTTGGTAACCAGGGCCAAGAAGCATGCACTCTCCTCCTTGAGGGCAAGCATCTTCACGACAGGACCATTCATGACCTGTGCAGCCCTAGTCTGAGCCCTGGAAAGGCTTTGTGTAGCCAGCCCTGACAAAGGCTTGGTGCAGAGCAGGGAAGAGACGTGGTGCCTGCTTTCTGGGAGCTTTCTGTATAATGTAGGGGCCACAGCCTGTTCTCCAGCCCCACGCTGTCCAGAGAAATACAATTGACCCTTGAACTATATGAGTTTGAACCTCGCAGGTTCACCTATATGGGGATTTTTTTAAATAGTAAATACCACAGTATTACACAGTCTGAGGTTGGTTGAATCTGCAATGTGGAACCGCACACAGAGGAACGACGGACATGCAGAGGGCTGACTCTAAGTTGTACATGGATTTTCAACGGCGGGGAGGGTGGGCACCCCTGACCCCCTCATTGTTAAAGGGTCGACTGTATAATGTGAGCCACATGTGTCATCTCAAGTTTTCTAGTAGCCACATTTTTTTTTTAAGTGGAAATCGAATTTAATAAAATACTTTAACTTAACCCAGTATATCCAAGATACTATCATTTCAACATATAAAAATTATTTCTGAGATATTTTACATTCTTCAACATTTGCAGCGTATTTTACATGGTAACACATCTCAATTCAGACCAGCCGTATTTCAAGAGCTCAATAACTACAGGTGACTAATGCCTACTGTACTGGACAGCACAGCTCTAGAAGCTTGAATAGGGATAAACAAGGCTTACACGGAGAAAAAAGAGAAGCCCACGTGTAGGAACAAGGTGTCAGGTTGTCTGGGCAATCACATCCACAGAGTGAACCTAGGGCGTGGGGTGGAGTGAGGGGCGGGGCTGAAATGAGAGATTTACCTGAGACGTGGTGGTCTGACTTTGAGAAGGTCCTTTGTGTTTCAGGGACCAGAGAGTCACTTAAGTCATTTCAAGTAATAGAGGGTTAATTTTAAGGCCATGAGTTCAGGAACCCAGGGAAAGCCAAACTGGAGGCCCAGAGGTGATCCAGGCCTCAGGAGGGCTCATACTCACCTTATAGGCTTGTTTAATGCAAATGCAAGGGCACCCAAATCACCTGGGGGAATCTTGTTAAAATGCAGATCCTGGTTCTGTAGGCCTAGAGTAGGGCCCAAGTGTCTGCACTTCTAACCAGCCCCTGGGTGATGCCCGTGCTGCTGGTCCACAGGTCACACTTTGAGTAGCAAGGAAGGATTCAGTTACAGATGTGATATATTTTTCCTAGTACAAATGATTCTCAAATGTGAGCATTTGGGCAAGTGGTTGCCCTTTTGCAGACCCATGGTCACAGCAAGTGTCCTTAGGGTGACCATTCATCCCAGCATGCCTGCTCTACCAATGTAATTATAAATAGAGCCTCCTTTGACTTTCAAAAGAGTCCCAGTCTGGATAATAAATTGCATGGTTACCCTAGTCATGATCAACATGTCTGGTGCACTGGGCAGTGAGTAAAGCTTTAAAGATGATGTTGAGAAATAAGGGCTTATTCCAGGGGAAGAGGAGTAGCAAGAGAGTGGAGAGCGATAGTTGCAGAGGAAGTGGATAAAGTTTATTTTCATCTCTGAAAACTAAATTCCAAGCCATTAACGACTCCGCCTAAGAGTGCAATGAACAACTGAAAAAATAACTTTAAAAATAGCGAATATGTATTCGCTGGGGAATAGATTCGGCCAGGGGCTCCTTCCTCTTGGGAGTTTTCTTTGAAATGAGTAAATGAAGGTGGAGGGTAGGCAAAGACCTGTTTCCTCCCTCCTTTCTGGATCCAGCCTTGACCATCACTCTTTCTTCTCTATTAAGTACACTATCCTTCATGCAAATTCCTCCTCCTTCACCTCCATTCCTGGGTGATTTTTCCCCAGCTCCCTCCCCTGTAGGTGATAGGTTCTGAGGCTGCCACTTTTGTCTCTGTCGAAAAGCAAAGACATGTCCCCTCATCTTGGAATGTCTCACACAAGCAAAGAGTGCATCCCTCTATCCATTGCCTTGTTCACCACTCTGTTTCTCTCTGTGTCAGGCCCAATTCAGACAGGCTTTCTGCCCCCTTGGAGTTTACTTCCAATGGGGAAAGAGAGACTATAAATAGGTAACAAATATCACTTTTGCAATAGAATTAAGTGCTCCCTGACCATGCGAGCGAAAGGGAGCCAGGTGGCAGGCCACCTAGAATGTGGCGGCAGAAAGGAGAGTGACCCCATGTCATGGGATTTAAGGGAGAAGACTGGCCTTAGTGACCGCTAGCCAAGCTATTCTGGTGCTGCTGGCACCAGCATTCTCTGGTGATTTTGAATTTGTAGGAAATGCTTCTGCGCCATGTCTTTTGCTACTACCCTTTTCCAGGGTCAGACTTCTCAGATGCCTTTATTTTCACATTGGATTGAATTGATGACATTATATATTTGAACCCATGTCTATTTACAATGGCTGAGTTTTAAATTGTTGTATTCCTCAAGAACGTCTTTCGTGATTCTCCTTTTGTTTTGTTGTTCTCTTCTTTTGTACTGTCTTCTTTTACCTAAATTTTCTACCTTCTTAAAGACCTGTAATTATATTTCCCATTTGTACTCTTTATAAACTCTTTTCAGTCTGTTATACTCACTGATGACTCTTCTTTCTGGAGGGGCATATGCCCTATTTTTTTTCTTACCCAGTCAGAATATTAAAATGTTCTGAGTTCTTGTCCTTTTCTGTCTCATCAATGGGAGAAATATAAATATGGTAGAGATAAAGATTATTCTTTTTGCCCCTCCAGTCTCTTTGCTGTGAAACAGTTGTGTGTCAAGACTGCCTCACTTATTTGCTACACGGAAGTGTTAGATGACAAATGACTTGGTCCCATTCTGTTCTGGAAGCACGCCTTCCAAATCTCCTTCTCCCTTCCCTCTGTTGTTTTCACCTTCCAGTTTCACTTTGCTTCTTTTTCCCTCCAAAATACACGCCAGTACCCCTGGCTGGCCCAGCTGCCATCTTTTCTTCCCATCTCTAACTCCTCTACCCATTTCTCCCATCTCCACCCCCAGACCTTTCCCATTTGCTTGTAGTTCTAGCCTCTTCTTCATTCATCAGACCTCCTTACACGTGCTAACTTTGTGCTGGGATCTAAGAGCCGCAAGACTTGGTTATTGCTCTCAAGAGACCTTCTTGACCTCATATTTCATTGTTATGTTGCAATTAAGTAACAACATGAGGATGCATTTAGGGAGTGCTGGCTTTGTGCGGTGCCATGTGGGAGATGAAATGCTTTGTCAGATCCTCTCTGCAAGAACCTGGTTGGTCAGCTAAGACGTAGACACATTAAAAGCTAAGTAAAAGCACAACCCCAAGACAGCACAGGTTTACTTGCCAAATGATTGGCACTTCCGCTCTGTAAACTTAGAGGAGGACGAGACATCTGGAGGCTGAAATGGTCTGCGATATCTTCTTGGGAGGAGGAGGGGCTTGGCTAGCCCGGACAGAGCGAGTGAGATTTGGATGGCAGATTATGATTCTGATGCTGGGGATAGGAGGAAAGTGGTTAAGAGTTAGGGCCTGGGGTGGAGGGTGGGGTGAGTAGACGTGCAGGAGCAGAGAGTAGTGGGAAATAAAGCTGAAGGACAGATTGGGAGGAGACTGTGGGAGGTCTGGAGCACGAGGCAATGCGGTTTTTAGAGTCATATCAGTTCCAGAGTATGAGTGGACGATTCTGCCCTTAATTGTTGCTTTTCCATTTTCCTACGGCATGTAGCTCTCCAGATGAACTGCTGCCCTTAGCCACAGCTTGAGGGACAGACCTACTATGTGCTTGCTTTGCTTCATGAATCTTTTTAACTTTACCTTTATTTTTCTGAACACACGGGTTTATTACAAGTATTACGATCACAGATTTTTCATGCGTTCCATTAGTCTTTGATACATCATCACTTTGCATGATCCCCAACAAAAATGGGTTGCTTATTAGTACAATGACTTTCTCCAGAACCATGCTTAAAATAACCTTCCCATATGCTGCACTTGCTCACTGGGTGGCTTCTGATCAGACACCTGTACAGTAGCCACAGCCAGATGACTCCTACCACATCAGACCCACAAGTGGGGAGCGGCTCAAACCAGAGGTAAATTTCTCTTTGTTTCCTTCCTGATAAATTGATACAAGATCAGTCTTTATGACTTAAGTACTGAAGGGAATACCTGCTACTTGGCTTGGTGTTTTGGGAGGGAATCACAGTGGAAAGTGACTCTTGAGAAGTGAGCTGGCATGTCTGTGGTCCTTGGCCTCAGAAAGAAGACTCTAAAGAAAACAGCTATTTTGTCTCTGCAGAGGATCTAAATTCCTCTTTAGAGTACTTATGTAAGACAGTTGAGAGATCACTGGCCGCAGTTTATTGAACTATTCCCCCCTCCAAAACAAAACTTCGCGTCCCTACTCCTTTGAACTCATTGGGTAGGATATATGACTACCTTATCCATCAATGACCAGGAAGTAATTTGTCTTCTAAGTGGTGGATATTTTATTTCAATCCCTTGAGGAAGAACTGGTTCTTTAGTGCATCAGTTTCCTGGGAACCCAAATAGAACTCCTGAAATGTCTACTAGGCGCCCTGGGATAACCTCCTTAGCCTCTATGCAAGGATGTATGGTTGACCCCTGAATAACAGTTTTGAACTGCATGAGTCCACTTATATATGGATTTTTTTTCAATAAATAGAGTACCTGTATTTTCATTTTACAGATATTTAAATTAACTTAGTGTGGGAGGAAGTTTGTGTTCAATTAGAGATCGCAATATGCAGAATCAAGAGAACTAGGGTTTGAGTCCTGGTTCTGCAGAACAGCTTCAGCTTCCTGCCCTTGGGTGAGTCATGTATCAGTTCCTTCATTTTTGAGGCAGACATAGAGTACGTGGATTTTCCACTGCACGGGGTTGGCGTCCCTAACCACCGTGTTCTTCAAGGGTCAACTGTGCTTGTTATTGAGTGTCATAGTGTAGGAATAAGGTACATGTGCACATTCCAGTGAACGTGGACTGTGGCAGTGACCTCCAGAGCTCCCTGCCTGAGTGGAGGCTGTAGAGTGAACTGTTTATATAGGGTGAGGCCCCCATTTATACAGTGACAGGCAGCCCCTGGCAGAGGTGCAGTAACATTTATGGTTAGGACTTCAGTGCCCTCTGGAAGACACAGCTGAAACCTTGACGGGTGATAACCCAAACCTCCTTTGGAAGCAGGGCAGCCCAGCCACCTCGTCATCCTCAAGTGCTCCCTCCCTGCCCTTCCCTGGTCAGTCACCAGACCCTGCTGTGCCAGTTCTCATTTGTCTCATCGTGGTCCTGTCCACTCCGTCCTGTTGCACAGATTTCCAAATGGTCTCCCCAGTTCTACCCATACCCCACTCTAATCTCCACATTGCTGCTGAAAATATCTTTCAAAGAATTCAGACGGGATTTTATCATTCCCTCCCTTCGAATCCTCCAATGATCCACCTTTAAACTGAAACTCAAGATCTTCAATAGGCCCTGCTCTGGGGTGTCCCCTCCCCCATCTTTGAAGCACTTTGCCTTTCTCTTAAGGCTCAAGTTTTCTTCTAGCTTTTATTACACACATCAGTCTACTTGCTGAAGCTCTAACTAATGCCTTATGCGTAATAGGGACTGAATCAGTGTTTTAGTACAGATGAGGTCTCAAGGATCCCATGTCATACAGCAGAAAATTGTTTTGACACCACACTTACAGTCATTTTTTCCCCCATTTTCTCTACTTCAGTGGTCTGTAACTTGTCTTGCCGTGTTACCTTCTTTTGAGGTTTCATTCTTTCTTTGTCATATAATGTCTTCTCTGTTATTTATCCTAACACTACTCTTTCTTTTTGCTATACTAATTTTTTCTTTTTTCTCTTTATTGAGATATAATTGACATATTACATGGCTAACACTACTTTTTATTCTAGCGTCCACCTGTATACCTGTGTTCCTTCATTTCCGTGACTACTTGTACAGTGTGTTTTTTGATGGATCATTCACCTTCAAATCCAAACATGCAGATGAGTCAGTGTAGGCATCTATTCCGTTATGTCTTCTAAAGTGCCTGGGCATTTACATTGAAATAGACATGCTTGAACATCTATTGATGTACAATATCGAAATATTGAAATTCCATATGGAAATAAACATTATTATACTTCCCTTTCCTTTTGTTTCTCCTTAACATTTTAGTCAGGGCTTTACATTTGTTTTCTTTTTGAAATTATATATATGGATGGTTAGCGGCAAATATTGATTCAACACGGCACAGGGGACATTGCTAAGTACATGTTATAAAAAGTGGGTATTTGTTCTGATTGAGTGAAGAGCCACTATTTTAAGCAGTCCTCAAAATCTCCTTTGAAGTTGCCTGCAAGTGGGGTGACTGCTCCCTGGTTTGCCTGGAACAGTCCTGATTTTACTCCTGTTGTCCGGGCAGAATTATTAATTATGCCCCTTTCAGTGTCCAGAGTCTCTGTTTGGATGATAAATTATATCATCGCACCTTTTTAGAAGTATTTCTTCTTCTTACCATCATGATCACACTATTCCCCTTTCAGCAGCGTTCTCTGTGTCTACTCAGTCTTTGACAAAATGTGCTTAGTACCTCCACTATTGAACTTTTCATTCCTAAAACCTGCTAGCATCCTCTTTTACTCATTCTTGAAAAATCTGAGATGACTGTTTAAATACCTTTGGTGCCTTGGCCTTTTTTTCCCTCTCACTAACTCGATCCTGTCTTCACTAATTCTCTTAACCTACTCTTCTATTTTGGGCATTTCTACCTTAATCCCCTTTCCACTTATTTTTCTACATAGCCTTGCTGTTCTGCCAGATTTTCATACTTTCACAAAATTAATTTTGCCTTATCTGACAATTTGCAACTTCAGATTTTTGCCTATACATAGACCCTGTTAGCTATTTTAGCCCCAGTTCTCTGTTTGCTTTGATGTATGTCTCTGGTGTTGACACACATTTAGATGAGCATTCCTCAATTCCATTTTTAGCTGACTGCTTTATATGTTACCTTTGGATTGTACCATAAACTGCTCTTACTCTGATACAGAAGGACCTCCAAACAGCACACTTTTGGTATTCTTTGAGGAAATGCCATATTTTTGCTCTATCTTTTAAGGAGTAGAGGAATTTTAGCCTTTGGATTAAGACATTTAGCTCCCAAGAGTTTTAAAGGTTCTTAGTATAATTTTTTTATTGTGATAAAACACATATTACATAAAATTTGCCGTTTTAACCCTTTTAAACCATGCAACTCAATGGCATTAAGTGCATTCACAATGGTGAGCAGCCATCACCACTGTCTAGCCCCAGAACTTTTCATCGCCCCAAACAGAAACCCCACACCCATTGAGCAGTCACTCCACTCCCCCCTCCCCCAGCCCCTGGCAACCACTCAATCTGCCTTCTGTCTCTGTGGATTTGCCGCTTCAGAACATTTCATATAAATGGAATCATACATTTTCTGTGTGTCTGGCTTTTTTCACTTAGCAAAGATTTTCAGGGTTAATCTTTGTTGTAGCATGTATCATTACTTTATTTCTCTGCATGGCTGAATAATATTTCATTGTATAGATAGACCTTATATTGTTTATCCATTTGTCTGTTGATCAGTCTAATTTTTTAAATATTTATTTTTATTAAAGTATAGTTGATTTACAATATCGTGTTGGTTTCAGGTGTACAGCACAGTGATTCAGTTCTATGTACACATATTCCTTTTCAGGTTCTTTTCCCTTATAGGTTATTACAGAATACTGAGTGTAGTTCCTTGTGCTCTACAGTAGGTCCTTGTTGGTGATCTATTGACCGGTCTAATTTTTATCAGATCTTTACCCCAATGTGAAATGAGTGGTACAGTAGCATGATAAGTGCAGTGAGTGGTACCTGGATATTTCAGATGAGAGTCTTAGTGATTGGTGTGTGTACCTAATGCTGTGGAATAGAGCATGTATAAGAGGCGATTACGTTTTGATATATTTTCTTCTGGTTGTTTCACTGTGGGTATTTTATCTTATTTTTACCTGATTATGATCACATTGAATAGACAATTTTGCATGCTGCTCTTTTTTTCATAAAATTCATTCGTTTAACAAATATTTGAATACCTACTATGTGCTGGGCACTGGCCTGGATACTTCTGAGGAATAAAAAGCTCCGGTGGGAGTGTGGTTTGGGAGTTATTATGGGTATTATTTAAAGCTATGGGACTAAGCACCCCCCGGGGAAGAGTCCATAGCGCTGAGGAGAGGACCCAAGACTCAGCCCTAGGGTGCTCTCAGAGATAAAGTTCCAGAAGAGAAGGAGGTTGAGGAAAGAATAGGCAACCTGGTAAAAGCGGGAGAGTCTGGAGGAGAAAGTGCTTTGGAGAGGAGTGGCCCCTGCTGTCAGGTGCTAGTGAGCGGGATTGTGAAGAGGATTAACCACTGGGTTTGGCAAGATGGTGGTCGGAATGGAGCTCAGTGGAGTGGAGAGGATCACAGCCCAGCTGGAGTGTGCTGAAGAGCAAATGATATAATATTTTTAACATATTTCTGCATGTTTCATATATTCTTAAACATAATTTGGTGGCAGAATACGATGTCTAATTGTACATTGTACCTAGCCACTTATTGTCTCCCTACCGTGTGACATTTATGTTGTTTCCAATATTTACTACTACAAACAAGACCAAAGTGAGTAGCTTTGTAAACTTTCTTTCCTACTTTTAGCATCGTTTCCTTTAACTGGAGAGACAGAAAGGAAGATGCTGATCTAAGAGCAGAGCGTCTTTAAAGCTGATGATTCTCATTTGCTCAAATACCTTCTAAAAGAACTTCCTCCAGCGGTGTCCGAGAGACCCCAGCATCTTGACTGCAGTTGTCAGTTGGGCCTTCCCAGAGCAGGTCTCTCCTTTTATCAGCTTATAAATTCTTTTAACCTTGAACAGAGAATTGAATGACAAGAACTAAACCCACATTATGGGATGAAAACTATACACGGCTCACTAAATAGTTATGTTAAGCAGAATGCATGCACAACAAGTGTCACCCCATATGGCATCACAACTTACATGGGAGGCAGGCATTGTTATTAACCCTTTTTCACTAAGGTCCTGGTATAACCTTAAACCAGGTATGGCTGAGGGAGGTACTCAGCCATGATCTTCACCTTCCATTCCTATGTTCCTATGCATTCACATAGATGTGATCAGTGCTGGAATTTAAGGAAGTTTACCCTTTTCCGGGAGACACCCTGCAGATCTCCCATTACAGCTGCCTGCCGATATCAGGGAATGACTTCTACCCTTTCTACGCGTGCCTTGGGTGGAGTTTAATAAACATTCCCCAGCTTCCCTGGGGGCGCAGTGGTTGAGAGTCCGCCTGCCGATGCAGGGGACGCGGGTTCGTGCCCCGGTCCAGGAAGATCCCACATGCCGCGGAGCGGCTGGGCCCGTGAGCCATGGCCGCTGAGCCTGCACGTCCGGGGCCCGTGCTCCGCAACGGGAGAGGCCACAACAGTGAGAGGCCCGCGTACCGCCAAAAAAAACCAAAAACATTCCCAGTGTGTCGCAGAAAGAGAACAACTTCCAGGCTGATTGTCATCTCAAAAATGCCCTCCTCTCCCCCTCCCCATTCCTCAAAAACACCCCACTGCTGTATAGTCACTTCCTGCTCATGTTATGAGTTGCTCCTCCCAGCATCAGCAGTTGGGTGAAGGAGCTGAGACCAGCCGCCTTGCACAGTCTGCTGTTTAACTGCTTCCCGCCCAGCACAGCAGCCCCTCACCCAGGACTGGCAGTGCCCAGCGTCCCGCTGGTGCCGGTTCTGGGAGGTGCTGGCTGCTCTGGAGCTTGTCTCCTGTGATCTGCTCCATTCCAGCGGGACAGACCCTGCTGTTTGCTGGGCGTTAAGTGGAAGGGTGGAGTGGTGATTGGGTCAAAAAGGAGTAGATGTAGTAAGAGAGATGCATGTGCATCTCCCCTGTCCGTTCAACTGGCTCCTTTTCTGGAGAGGTCCTGATCGCCACAGATCATCCCCGAGTGGAAGGTCCAGGGTCATATAACCACTCAGCAGAATGGTGGAGTGTTCTAGAATAGGTAAACCGGGATGCTTTCCTGTACCGTTACTGGCTCTGTGACTCAACTGGGCGACTTTATGTCTCCGAATCTCATTTTTTCTCACCTGTTTAAAAAAATAGAAGGATGTTGTAATACCAGCCTCCTTAAAGTATTGCGGGAAATCCGTGTGACGATGCATGTAAAGCGCCCACCATAGAGCCTGACCCAGTATGGGCTCAGTCAGGGTGAACTGTTCTGTCATTATCTGCGCCCCGCCCCCGCTGACTCTTTCTGGCTTTTGTTGCTCCCAGTGTGTGGCTCAGACCGGACTTTTCAAGCCTCTTTCTCTTTGTTTCCTACTTGCAGGGGGCTTTGTGAAGAAGCATGGTCAGCCTCTTGTTTCCAAAGCCTTGGGGTAAGTTCCAGGATGTCCAACCCAGCATAAGGTAACTGGCGTTTCCTGAGGCCTTGGCAGAACAGCCTGGGGAGCAAGTCTTCTCAAACATCTTGGGTTGTGATAACTAAAGCGGGAGCCTATTGTGGTGTGATGTGTCAGACCTGGAGGCCTCTATGGATACCCCTTTGACGAGTCCAGTTGCTAAATGGAAGTGGGCTATGTGGCCATAGTCTGCAGGAGTCCCTAACAACCAAGGCAAATAGTCAGAAGACTTAAACAAGCAGACTTATAAGGGGCAGTCAGTATGTGAATTTCTTATGGCAAGTAAGCCTAAATTGGTAAGGGTAAGTAACAGTGGCTGCTGTAACAGACAAGCCCCCAAATTGCAATGGCTTGACACAGGGAAAGGTGATTGCTTACTCAAGCAAAGTCAGTTCACATATTCTTGGACAGGTGGAAAACCTTCCTATTATCTTTCAGGGACCCAGGCACCTTCTGTTTTGTGGCTCCATCATCTCCTAGGCCTTGGAGCCTCAGCAGGACTCTCTGCATCTAGCCAGAAAAGTGGGCAAGAGAGACTGTGGAGAATAGCACAGGAGGTTTTGATGGGTCCAGCCTAGAAATGGCACATGGTGTTTCTGCTTTCTGATCACAGTCTGTTGGCCAAAGCTGGGCTTTGGCCAGACCTCAGTAGAATTCAAGCATACCTAACTTCAAGGGAGGCTAGTAACTGAAGGCTAGCTGCATGCTCAGGAGGTGGAGGAAATAGGTTTTGGTGCCACAGATTTTTCCAGAAATGTGTTTGAGGCACAGAATTGGGAAGGTTGCCCTTTGCTGGCTTCTGAGCTCAACTTAAGTAACTTGGGAGGGGACAGAGAGAAAAGGATCTGCATTGCTGTAGATTCTCTGCGGCTTTCTTTCCAGGGACAGATTTGCAGCCCCTGCGGTGGAGACCCGTCCCAGCATCTGGGGAGAATGCCCACCAAAGTTTGCTACTAAGCTGGGCCGAGCGGTGGTCAAAGAAGGACAGATGGGGCGATTCTCCTGCAAGATCACTGGCCGGCCCCAGCCACAGGTCTCCTGGCTCAAGGTGAGGTTTTGTCTGCCCTGACTCTGGGTTAGGTCCCTGGACTACGGGGAGTCGGTCTTCCCAATCAGTCCCTTCCAATTCAACTGTAGAGCGTCCTTGAGGTTCTCATGTGTTTGGTAGCCGTGCCCGTTCTTGCCCCTGTTTGCACACTCTCCCTGTGTTACTCAGCCCACGATGTCCTGTAATCCACACACTCACAAAACAGTATAAAACTTCCGAGTCAAAACAGACCTGACCATGTCAAGAGAGTGGAGTCTGAAGTCTGGGGCTGATTTCAAGCCACAGCTCCCTGATTGACAAAGCATGAGATGCTGGGCAAAGCATTTGATCTCTTAGAACCCCAGTTTCCTTATCTATGAGGCAGAGATAATCCCACCTACCTCCAAATACTGTTGGGAGGCTCCACGTGGGAGTGCTTTATAAATCATTCAGGGCTGAACGATGTGAAGACACAGGTG
>NW_020174422.1:792809-878753 GCF_003031525.2 Neophocaena asiaeorientalis asiaeorientalis | reverse complement strand
GGGCAGCCCATGTTGACAGGGCAGTGAGGAGCTCTGGGGGTCAAGGCCAGGGCAAGGAGCTTTTTCACAGACGGAACTCCTGTATAAAAATGAGTGACAGGGTGCCTTTTCCCTGATTCCTGATTCTCTTGTACTGACCCTGGAACATCAATAAAAGGAAGAGGAAGACAGAGGAGAACTAAAGTGAGGAATATAGGATTTCCCACCTCAAACTAGGGCTCCTTCGAAACAGGTTCCATACACCTGCCCTCAGCTGGACCGAACACCACAGCGCATCCATGCTTCTCGAGTCAGGACCCTTGGGTTGCCCTCAGGCTGCTCTCCAAGCATGTTGACAGAGCCCAGAGTAGAGGGCCCTGCTGTGCATGCCTGGTGTCTGTCCCACCTGGATTGACAGCAGGTAGGACAGAGTCAAAAGGTGAGCAGTTTCTCTGACCAAGCTGCCTATGCCGTCCCCAGGGAGATGTTCCCCTGCAGCCCAGTTCCCGTGTGTCTATGTCTGAGAAGAATGGGGTGCAAGTCCTGGAAATCCACGAGGTCAACCAAGATGACGTGGGAGTGTACACGTGCCTGGTGGTGAACGGGTCAGGGAAGGCCTCCATGTCTGCTGAGCTCTCCATCCAAGGTATCAGGCGGTGGGAGGGCTAGTGCCGGACTGTCCCTACCCTCCTAGAAGGAGCTGCTTGCTCATTACGTGTCTGTGTGTGACACGTGTCACACTTACCTTGAATCAGAAGAAAGGGTAGGCGGGTAGCACAGACACAGCCATGGAGGAAGATGCTTCACGTGTGTCTGCACACCTGTGTTCAGTTTTTCCTTCTTGCTCAGACTCCTTTTTTTTTACTTTTTTTTTTTTTTTTTTTTTTGCGGTACGCGGGCCTCTCACTGTTGTGGCCTCTCCCGTTGCGGAGCACAGGCTCCGGACGCGCAGGCTCAGCGGCCATGGCTCACGGGCCCAGCCGCTCCGCGGCATGTGGGATCTTCCCGGACCGGGGCACGAGCCCATGTCCCCTGCATCGGCAGGCGGACTCTCAACCGCTGCGCCACCAGAGAAGCCCCAGACTCCTTTTTTATTTACATCTCTAATTGCCTTTTGGAAGAGTGAGCATTGCTAATGTCTTGCCATCACCTCAGATTTAACCTGCCTGAAATTGATCTTGTCATCCATCCTGTCGTTCAGATCAGGTGCTCCCTCAACGTAACTCTTTGCTTCCCACCAGACTGGGCATTTCAGCATCGCCTATGACTCCTGTCTCTTCTTGCTGTAATCATCAGCCCCAGTAAACTCTTCTCTTGAAACCTCTTTGAATACGCCTCTCCCTTACATTCCCCTTGGTTCTGCCAAGTCCAGCCTGGGGAAGCCAGAGTGTGTGGAGGGGGAAGGGGGTTGACGTCACTTCATTCTAGCGGAAACCTTGAGCAGGGTGGGATTTGGGGATCTGGGAGGGAAACGACCTTACCCTCTACTCCTCCTTTCTTACCCTCATTTCTTTGATTTTCCCCTTCCCCGTCTCTTTCCTTTCTCAGAAAATACCCCTTCTTGCTTTCTGTACATTTTTGGCCCAAGTGTGTTCGCTACCCACAGAAACAAATTTATTCTACGTTGCAACCCAGGAGATAGATAGATAGATAGATAAATAAATAGACAGATAGATAGATGGAGAGAGAGAGAGAGAGAGATTTAACTAAAACAAGTTTTATGAAACAATCCTGAGTAGTATTATGTACAGTACACGCTGGCATTTTCTCTTCCATTCTACACCATTAAAAGAAAAAACCCTGGGGACTTTCCTGGTGGTCCAGTGGGTAAGACCCCATGCTCCCAATGCAGGGGACCCGGGTTCAATCCCTGGTTGGGGAACTAGATCCCACGTGCTGAAACTAAAAAAAAGATCCCCCGTGCCGCAACTAAGACCTGGTGCAGCCAAAATAAATACATAAATAAATGAATATTTAAAAATAAATAAAGTGTAGGACTACCACATAAGAAAATGTTGGCAATTTTAAAAAAAGAAAAAGAAAAAACCCTGGTCCTGACCATAGCATTTGACTTCACAACTCACTACAGGCTCAGGACCTGCTATTAGTCATCAGGAGAAATGTTTTAGTCCCTCTCCCTTTACTTGCCCTGGCCCTGAATTAAAGAACTGTCTCCTTCTGAAGCACTTAATGACATTTTGTTTGAAAACATTCCCAGAAAAAGCCCCTCAAATAACCAAAACAAAAAGGGATAGATAAGATTGGCAAAAGGTTGATATTTCCCTAATCTGGGTGTAGGCTTTCAGTGTTTGTTATATCCTTCTCTGTACTATTGTATATTTTGTAATTTTCCGTGATAAAAGTGTTTCAAAATCATGTGGCAAGAAAAACGTATCTAGTAATTGTATGTTTTTTCTTTGAAGAACTGAATAAAATTACACTTTCTCTGTACACTTGAAAATGAAGCAGGTATTTGTCAAAAATGATCACTGGGGGTTTCTTTTTGAGGGCCACATGCAAGTTAAACGTTCTGGGTTTGAAGTTTTCAGTAGAGCTGTGTTTGTTTCCTTCTGTGGGCTGGAGAACAGGAAGCTCCAGTGCCCAGGGCGGGGCAACAGAGGCTGCCATAAAGGTCCCAGGGCAGTGCTGGAAGCTTAACAGTGTCTCCAGGGCTCAGAGGAGTTGATCAGATTAACCCAAGAAGTTCAGGACCAGGGAAGCTGAAAGGAGAGAGGGAGGGAGGACCATAGGTGATGGGGAAAGTGAGAGTTTGGGAAGCCAAACTCCGTCATAAACAAGAGATGGTTGTCGTATCACTTGCTGTTCTTGGTGTATAAAACATTCCACTAACCGTCTTTCTACCTTCTCCCTTTTTCCAGGCTTGGACATTGCCAGTAGGTATGTGTAGGCTTTGTGATTGTCATGTTTCCACCTTGAAACGCCCTGAGAGAAAAGAGGGCTCGTCATCAAGGAACGCCCTGAATTTCTGAGTCACCGTGTAGGGGGGAGAACTGACTGTTTGGGAGGCACTGTTTTATTTGGGGTGTTTAGTTTTATTCTATTGTAATTTGCTGTCCAGATCCCGTGTCAGGCTTGCCATCAGCATTGAGACTCTTGAAGACCCTGCTCAGTATCTTTACTAGTTAGCTGTCATTAGGAAGGGCACTGCTCTGCAAGGATGCCCTCCACGTTCAAGGCCAGAATCTACTTGCTCACCCAGCACGTCTTCATCGGGAGAGCTTCCTTTCCTGAGCGTGAGGCTCTGTGCTAGATGCTGGGTATGCATGGCTAGCTGTCTGGTGTAGAGAAGGGCCTTAAACAGAGCCACACAGAACATGAGCGCGAAGCATAAGTCTGCGAGAAGCGCTCATTTGGAGTAGAGTGTCAGAGGACCCCTTTTCGAAAGCTTGTTGTTTGAGCTCAGGCCTGTGAGGAGCAGTATGAGCTAAGAGAAGAAAAGCTCAGGGAGAAAGTGTTCCAGACAGAGGTGTTGCAGGTGTGAAAGTGGTGAGTTGAGAGGGAGCCTGGGGCCCAAAGAACCCCGAGGGGCTGCAGCCTGGTAGGCACTGGAGACAGGGTTTTGGGGGGGGGGGGTGTCCACGCAGAGCCACTTCCCACATGGCATCCCTGCAGGCTGTCTTGAACAGCTCAGTTTTACTCTTAATCGAGTGGAAAAGCTGTTGGAAATTCTTAAGCTTAAAATGGCATCATTCAACTTACGTTTTTAAAAGATGGACTGTGCGCACTACGTGGAACTTGGGTTAGGGCCAGTGTGGACAGGGGACACCACGTGTTCGAACCAGGTCGGGGCTCGTGGAGAAGAGAAAAAGGGCAGATGTAATAAGTGTGGATAGAACACTGGGCTAGGGATGGGTTTGAAGAATGGCTGCTTGTTTTCTGCCTGGAAACTGAGCAAACTGCATAGAAAGACCTCGGCTCTTTCTCTGTCTTGCTCTGTGGGCTGTTGTAATCCCTGGAGTCTGGGCCTGTAATGCATAACCAGATGATCGTTCTACTTCTTCTTCTGCCCCACTGTCCCCCGCCACACACCCACCAAACAGGTCGCTGGTGAGAGGAACAAAGGTGGCCAGTTCAGACATCAGGAAGGAAGTGACCAATGGAATCGCTCGGGGGCTGAAACTGGACGGCTTGGAGGCTGCAGCTGAGAGTAAGAACTGCTCCAGCATCCAGAGAGGTGGCTCCCCGACCTGGGCCACGGGGAGCCAGCCTCAGCCCCTGCGGGAATCTGAGCCGGAGCCAGCGGGGGACTCGCCCGGAAAGGCCCTGAGGACCCCCGTCCTGCAGAAGACTTCCAGCACCATCACCCTGCAGGCCGCAAAAGTGCAGCTGGCACCGAGAGTGCCAGTCTCAGGTGCCCCGTCTCCTTCCAGAGAAGAGAGGGAGAAGCCAGCTGCTCGCCCTCCAGCCGCCCTCCACGCCGGGCAGTGTGGCCTGGGAAGCCAAGACACTGTGGGCCAGGTTGCTACCAGGAAGGTCCCCACGGAGGGCCAGGGGGACACAACATTCCCCAAATTTGAGAGCAAGCCCCAAAGCCAGGAAGTCAGTGAGGACCAGCCGGTCAAGTTCAGATGCGAGGGTGAGTAGAGCTGCTTGAGGCCGCTGGTGCCCACACTTAGCCCCCAGGTGGCCACTCCCGTCCTTCTGCTCAGTGGTCAGAGTCTCCTCTATCCCCCGGCCCCTTGGACTAGAGCCCCATCCCCGACCCCAGGAAGCACCTTACAGGGGTCTCCCCTCTGGAGGGACTCAATCTCGTCATGTCTCTTGTTCTGGAGAAACTCCTAGCAGTGACCCGTTGTTCATGGTTGGAGACAACACTGACCCTGAGCCCTAATTCTCACCACCCTCCGCGGGAAACCCATCACCACCATCTCCACCACACACAAGCCACAGGGTCCCCTCCTCTTTCCTCCCTCTGGCTGATCTGGAGACCTAGCTTATCACCTTGTAGCCCTCCTCCCCAGGGACCCTGCCTCCGTCTTGGGATGTGGGGTGGAGGGGTAAGAAAGCAGGTTGAAGCGGGAGGGTGGCTGCACACGGGACTGGGCTCTGCCCTCCGGCTCAGCCTCTCCACCCCTACCTGCGCCCCACAAGTACAGCGTGCTCTCGGGGGCCTCCCGTCCTTCACCTGGCCCTGTAGTTTCAGGAATCCCGAAGCCTGAAGTGACCTGGTTCCTGGACGGTGCCCCCTTGAGGAGAAGAGAAGGCACCATTGAGGTTTATGAAGCTGGGGGAGCCCATTACCTCTGTCTCCTGAGAGCCCGGGCCAGGGACAACGGGAACTACAGCTGCACAGCCACCAATGTCCGAGGCCGGGTGTCCTGTGGCTGGACCCTCCTGGTGAAAAGTGAGTACATTCCTCCAGGTCACCCCGGGTTCCCTGAGGGAGGACCTCTGTGGGGTGCTTCATACAGCACACAAGCGTCACCCCCTGCAGCCCCCTGCCCAGGGTGTACCACCCGACAGAAACATCGCCCCCACCCACCGGCCAAGGCCAGAGTCACTGCTCCAGGAGAGTGATTGCTGATCAGGAGTTCACATCCGAATCACCTCAGAATAAACATGCCCAGGCCCCAGGCCCAGCCCAGCTGTGAGCTGCCGAGTCTCACAGAGAACCAGATCGACACACTGAGAGTGATGTGAGGTGATGTGAGTGCCACATCTTTTGTGCTCATTATAGTGTCTGTTTATAAAAGTAGTGCATGTTCATTGAGAGGAATTTAAACACTCTATATAATCTTATGACTCAGAAGTAAATGATAGTTTAATATTTTTAAAACACGTTTAGCTTTGTGCTGTTTGTATACTGCTTACTATTCTAATTTGCTCACATTACATAAGCATCGTTCTATATTTTTTAATATCATTTAAAAGCATGCTTTGGGGCTTCCCTGGTGGCGCAGTGGTTGAGAGTCCACCTGCCGATGCAGGGGACACGGGTTTGTGCCCCGGTCCGGGAAGATCCCACATGCCGCAGAACGGCTGGGCCCGTGAGCCATGGCCGCTGAGCCTGCGCGTCCGGAGCCTGGCTCCGGGAGAGGCCACAACAGTGAGAGGCCCGCATACTGCAAAAAAAAAAAAAAGCATGCTTTGTAATGGCCTTATAATATTTCATAGAACGATGTTTAGGCATGGTCTTATTGTTTCCATTTAGATTGTTTCTATTGTTTCCATTTTTTCACTACTGTAACAGAACTGTGTTTAGGGACCCTAGACTCATGTCATACCATTGAGGAACTTATTAAACCACAGCACATTGCAGGCTGATGGAAACTCTATGAGACAAATAACCTTCACCTACTTTTTCAACACGTAAATTGCAAGCCAAAAGGAAAGAAGGAACAAACTGTAGGAAACTTAGATGAAAAGACACATAAGAGACAGCAGTATTTGCAATACATGGACTTTGCATGGATCCTGATGGAGACACCTTAAAAAAATTTTGTTTGTAAGAACATCAGGAAAATTTGAGCACTGACAGGATATCCAGTATAAAGGAGTTAGTGCTATTTTTAAGATGTGATGGTGGATCTCGTGGTGATTTTTTTCAAAGTCCATATATTTTAGAGATATAAGCTGAGTCATTTACTGGTGAAATGATACGATTTGTGATATTTACTTCAGATGTAATCCATGTGCTGTGGGACTCAGTGGCGGGTGTGAATGAAGTGAGATTGGCCATTATGAAGGTCGAGAAACAGGGATGTGATGGTTCACTATACAGCTTTCTCTACTTTTGTGTATGTTTGAAATGTGCCATAATAAATGTTTCAAAAAAAAGAGCTTACTAGTTCATTCACACAGTAAGATGCCATGAAGCCAGGGGAACGAATGTGTCTGACCTGTAGACCCTGCTAGTGAAACCCGTCCAAGATATGTTAGTACGGGGGACGAGCCAAGTGCAGAGAGAGCCATGTGTATCATATGCTGTTTGCGTTAAAGGGAAAAAAAATCTGTGTACACAAAGCGAACTGATGCTTGCGTGTGCATAAACATTTCTGGAAGGGTCCACAAGTTACCTCTAGGAAGAGAAACTGGGGGTCCAGGAAGGGGTGAGAGGTAGTCTCGCTTTTCACTTGTATACCATTGACTCACTTCTTAATTGGGAATTTTACTACATTTGTGAATTCCTCCGCAAGGAATAGTATCCATTCATTTGGAGGTGGGAGCGCCTGTAGGCAGAGGTCCCAGGTCGGGGAACCTGAGCTTCATCATCCAGGGCTCTGTGTCAGGGCGGGGAACTCACCTAACATTGGGTCCACCAAAGGTTAAAAACCCAAGAAGCTTTGGTTGGAGTGTTAGCTACTATTATTAAATGGAAGCTGTGTGTGGAGACCGTACCTGCAGCAAGTTGGGAGTGAAAGACGCTGTGGGTTTTAAAGCCACCTCAGAGCTGGACAAGGGGGTGGAAACTGGGCATGCCACAAAGCTAGCTGTGCTTACCAGGATTCAGCTGTGTGTGTGTTTGTTTTAGAATGAAGGCTGCTCAGGATACTGCAAGCCTTCGGGTAATTTCCAGAGCTCTGAGAAAGTTGGTGTTGAGTCCTTTTGTCAGCGTTCCTGTTCCTTGTCTGGAGGGGCAGACTTATGGAAGTCCTTAGTCTGCCGTTCCAGAAGCCCTGCTTGACTGCTTTTCTCCTTAGCTGTTCTCTAGAAGGCTTCACCAAGATGTAGGTCGTCTAGCGCCTCTTCCTCTCTTTCTTCCTATCACTGCAGAAAAGCTGCCTGTTCCCCTTACCAAGACTTCTCTTTCCATCCCTCCCATCCCCACAAAGATCGGGTCTAATAATGATTGACTCTCCCACCATTTCTTCAGTCTCTCCCTGTCCCCCTATCTAGAGGCCTCTTTCTCCTCCCTACGGGTATGTTCTGCTCTCCCCTCAACTAACAAGAAAAAAAAACTTCCTTCTGCTTCAGTGACCCTTAAGCTCTCATGTTCTCTCTCTCACTCTTTTACCCCAAAACTTGGTGCTACTCCAGTCTCCATGCCCAGCTTCCGTCTGATAATAACAGCTAATCCCCCACGGAAAGCCTGTTCAATGTGCCAGACTTCGTGCTGAAAGCTTTACTTGCATGGCCCCATTCAGTTATCCCAACAATCTTACGAGATAGAGTTACACCCGTTTTCCAGATGAGAATACTGAGCTGTAGTGAGGTTAAGTGACTTGTTCAAGGTCCCATGCCTTGTAAAAAATAGCATATTCCTAACCCGTGTTGGTCTGACACAAAAGCCCATATTGTTTTCAGTGACTCCCAAAGGCATTTCTCTAATGGGGGAATTCGATGCCATCCAAAGGGGTGGAGGTGGTGCCTCCCCCCACCTGTCCAGATAGGCTGGCATCCCTTCCCTCAGTACCAGTCCCATTCAGATGCACCACATCCTGACTTGTAGCTGTGCTCCCACTACCTACTCTCCCTTTAGGGGAGCTCGGGGCTAGAGGAAGAAGTGTGGATATAAAGTCAGAGAACTGGGTGTAAAGCCTTGCTTCACCATTGGGCTTGACTATGGGAAATTATGAACTTCATCTATACAACGAGCTAAAGATAGCAGTCTCGTGGCATTGTCACCTCTGGAAAAGTACCCGGTAAGCCTTCGAATATTAGCCTTTGCCCTTAAGCCTTTGCTGTATAATATGATTTTCCCCTCATCACTGTGTTGAATAGCCTCTCTTGAAAAGTACCAGTGAGGTATCTTCTCATCACCAAACCCAGCTGCCTTTTCTCAGCTATCAGCCACCTTGACTCTTCTGCAGCATGTTCTGGGTGTTGTAGAAGAGATTTTCTATCCCTATTGCTCTTAATTATGGCCGCCAAACTACAAAACACTCCCCAACTCACCTATTTAGAAGGCTTCTGGAAAGTTCAGCTCAGTGGTTCTCAGTGAGATTGTGCATTAGAATCATGGGGGGGGGACTGAGTAATGCATTGTCCCAGGCCCCCAGTGCTTCTGAATCACTGGCCTAGGTTGGAAAACTAGAACCCATGTAAGTCCTTGTCATTTGATTCTGTCCTGGAATTGGAAACATTAATTATAATAATTTAAAATTGAAATGTCCTCACCAATGGGCATGTGGTCTCTACAAGTGGAAAAGTTATTCACCAGAGGATGCAGGGTCTTTAGCTACTACATACAGTGTTTTGGTGTTCATCCTTGTGCATATATCTCTTGAGTAAACCATAAGGGGATATTTCTATGATTAGATCATAGAGGTTGCCAGTCTGTTTTTTTAATTTATAAATTGTTCTTTGAGTCAGCTTAGGCAATTTATGTTTTCCTAAAAAATCTATTTTATCCACATTTTCAATCTAATGAAACATTTCGGCCAAGGATTTTTAAAATAAAGAAAAAAAATGTGTGCATCGTCTGAAGGGACACGTCAAAGACGATAAAAGACACCAGAAAGTAGAATAGGGCCAAGAAAGGGGGAAGGAGGAGCTCTGCGGATGCTCCAGAATAATGAAAGTCAAGACAAGATGGGGAGTGGGGGGGGGGGACTTGTGTCCCGGAGGAGAGGAGGCCAGCCTCGTCCTCAGCACTCCCAGACCTGGGGTGTCTTGTGACAGTGAAAAAGCCCCTGCCAGTGACTCTGCCTCAGGCTCCGGGTCTCTGCCTCAGTGGCGCTGACTGCCTCCCTGTGTGATGGTGGGTCAGGCAAAGCCAGGCCACCAAAGAAGCAAGCCCTGGGCACCCAGGGCAGTGAGGTGTCAGCTTCCGGTCAGTCAACAGCACGGGTCAGCTGTGATCTGAGATGGCCTGTCTGTTCTTTGCCTTCACAGGGCTGGCCGTGATGGAGGCGGCCCCCTCATTCTCCAGTGTCCTAAAGGACTGCACTGTCGTTGAGGGCCAGGACTTTGTGCTGCAGTGCTCGGTGCAGGGGACCCCGGTGCCCCGAATCACTTGGCTGCTCAATGGTGAGTCCCCCCTGCTCCAGCTGCCTGGACCCTTGACCCTGGCTGCATTCTCACTTGGCTTCCCCACATATCACTCTGAACCGTTTATGCATGAGAAGGAAGCACGGGGTACAGAGAGAGCGCGGGACCTGGGAGTCTACTAATGCCTGGCTGGGGACACTCGGCAAGTTTTACTCCAGTCTGAACCTTGAGCTCCTCGTCTGCAAGACGAGAATAATGCCACCTACCTTCCAGGGTGGCAGTTGTGAAAATTAAATTAGATGCTTTATATAAAACAGTTAATGAGATGCCTGGCACCTAGGTGCACAAGCAGTTTCGTTCCGTTTCATATGGCCAGGCTCAGAGCGGGCCTCAATAAATATTTGTTGAGTCAATAAATGAACACATATACCAACAGATTAATGAACCACGCTAGCAGCTGCTCATGGGATCTTGCCTTTTATTTAGCGGCAAGTGGTTTGGGGGTTTATAGACCAGTAATTCTTTTTAACATTATAGTCCTATAGAGACATCCCAACTTTTTTTTTTTTTTTTTTTTGGCAAGTAAGGTCCTTTGGGGAAAAAAAATTATTGTATATTATCACCCTTCTCTTTTTTTTTTAAAAAAAAAAAAGGCTTTAAATTCCCAAAGTATGGGAGTACTCTATTATTAGAATTGAGAACAGTCCATAAAATTGGTGAAATTGAGTGGGGTCTGCTTTGGGGATCTGCAGGGAGAATGAAGGATCTGCACTTGTCCTTCTCCGTATCGAGTGGTTGGGTGACCTTGGACACCCCCCTTTACCTCTTTGGGCATCGTCTTCTTTATTGGTGAGGAGTTGGGCTGGAGCAGAAGGTTCGGGTCTCTGCCAGCTCTCACGCTGATGGAATAGGCTCCTTAAGGGAGCAGCGGCCCGTCACCTGTGCACCAAATAGCCCCAGTCATTTCTGCACCATTGCCATGTTGCCTGTGAACCTGCCTCATTGGTATAGTTTGCTTAGGCTTTGCTAGAAATGATCTTTAGTCAGTGAGAGAAGTTGCCTTGGGGTCTCCCTATGTGTGGTCTTCTTGGGCAGAGAGGTGAGAATTGGGGTCTCCACCCCTCTCTACGGACAGAGCTCCTATCGGATTCCGTGACTGAGCGAGGAGGCAGCCTCCTTGCAGCTGGAACAGAGCGTGGATGTTAAGGACTAAAGGAAGGGCCCTGAGCAAGAGAGTTTCCCTTCCGCCTGGCTCACACTCCAGGCCAGACATCAAGAAACATTGTCAATAAAGGACCAGTTGGTAAGTATTTCCAAATTTGCAGACCATGCAGTCTCTGTCACAGCTACTCACCTCTGCTGTCATGGCACAGAGCTCAGCCAGAGACAACATGTCAATGAATGGGTGCAATAAAACTGCAATAAAACTTTATTTATGGACACGTGAATTTCACACAATTGTCACACGTCATGAAATATTCTTCCTTTGATTTTTTCCCACCATTTAAAATATGAGAAACTATCCTTAGCTTTTGGGCTATACAAAAACAGGCGTCAAGTGGGATTTGGCCCACGAGCAGGAGTTTGCTGACCCCTGGTCTACACCTCTCCAAACTGAAAAGCAGCCCCACCTTACTCTTGGCGAATCTTGGCATCTTCACACTCTTCCCACTAGAGGGCGATCATGCACAAGTCGGGGACCCTTGGCCGCCGACTCTGATTTCACCAGTCTTGGAGCTGGGAGTTCTGTGTTGCCTAATTCTGAGTGCCCTGAGCCAACAACTCCTTTCTGGAGCCACCATTTCACCCCATGCTTGTGGAGCCAAAATGAGCTGTGCTCCAGTAAAAGGAGAGCTCTCAAACAGCTTGTTGGCACAGGTTTCAATAGCAGAGGCACTTAGATGGCAGTCATGGAATGTACTGGTATTCCCAAGGAAGAGAAGTTTTAGGTACACACACACACACACACACACACACACACACGGGTGTTCAGTCCTCTCAGTAGCAGGATCCTGGCCCCTGGCTCTCCCAGCCCCCAGCCCCACCTCTATGAAGTGCAGTCGGGCCAGCGGAATCTCTTTCCTCTGGCCCTGTGGCTGACTTGGCAGTGCCTGTCATGCAGATGTGAAGTGTTGCTATGTGCAGAAGAAAACATTGGATTGCAGGGAGAGGACCTTTTTCTGCACTTTCTCCCTCTGCCACTGCCCACCCCCAGTTTTATGATGTGCAAACCAGGAGCCTGGGCTGACAAGGGAAGGAACTGACAGTTGCTTCCTATATGGTGAATGGAAACATTCCTGCTCTAAGGCCAGGATCTTCAGTAATGAGATTCTTTTTTTTTCTCCTGGAAATGAAAGCTCACATCCTGGAATGATAAAATCCCGGGAACTTATAGCATTAAAGAAACCACTGAATTTCACGCCACACACTTCTGTCTCCATGCAGGACTTTATGTGACCTGAATAAAGGGCCCTCCATGCAAGGGACTCTTGGAAGAAAGGGCCAGAGTCGTTTTTTAGTTCCCTGTATTTATCTTTTCTGTGAATCCTAAAATGCATGTCATTGCAGTGTTAGGTTGAGGGTGCAGAATTGCTTCTGGTAAATATCTGCAATGGGAAATGGAATCATTGATTCTGGAGACATCTAAAAGGAGCCGGGAGCCTCATGTGCAGTCTGGGTGAGGTCTGTTCTGCCTGAGGCTGGGCTATGGGCCAGATGACCCTGTCAGATTCTTTCCAGGCTCAGGACTCTGTGAAGTCTAGGATGTGGATTTGGGGACTGTTTATTTAAACAGAATGCACAGGACTCTGTCCCTTTCCTGCTTGCATTCTAAGTGCCTCCAGAATCTGCCCCCCGAGTCCTACCAGCCCCAGCCTTGCTCCTGCACACACACAATCACTCCCTCTCCTTTACCTCCCTAGCACCTGCCTCTTTTTCCCCTCCTCAAACCTCTGTCCAGTTGGCTGGGGGTGGTCCCGACACATCATTAGCCCTCAGTGGGGCTGAGCAGGTATGGGGAACATCGCTGTCATGACAGCAGCTGCCCTGCTGAGGACAGGGCTCACACCCTGCCACTGGGTGCTCCCTGCCTGAGCCTTCCTGTGCTTCCCTCCACAGGGCAGCCCATCCAGTATGCTCACTCCACCTGCGAGGCTGGCGTGGCTGAGCTCCACATCCAGGATGCCCTCCCAGAGGACAATGGCACCTACACCTGTCTGGCCGAGAACACCTTGGGGCAGGTGTCCTGCAGCGCCCGGGTCACTGTCCATGGTAGGAGCCCCTGGGCACCTCTCTGGAAGCACCTTTCCTGCCAACACATCTGCTTTGGAGAAAGGGCACCTCACCTAAAGGCAGGTGGAGGCGATGGCCTCCAGGAGCTCACAGTGACCAGGGTCTGCCATGGGAGATGGACATGCAAGGCCAGTCCCCACCCCCTCACCCCACCAAGGCTGAGGGAAGATGCAGGGGAAAGAGGCAAAGACTCCCTTGGCTCAAGAAGCTTCCAGTCTGGTAGGCAGAAAACCGCACGCACTGAAAGACAAAGTATCCCTGGAGGACTTAGGCTCTCACAAATGACCCCTCACGCCCTGGGGGACACTGGGAGACACCGGATAACGAGTACCAGTTTTGAGGCTTCCAGAGGGCCACCGTTTGTCCCCCTTTTCCTTCTGCCCTTGCTCCTCCCCAGCGCCCCAGGCTTGCTCTTATACCTCACCAGCCTGGTATCCAGTAATCTGATGATTATGGTTGTCCCCCATTGATCAGCACCAATCGCTTAGTCCCAGGAAGTCCCTGGAGAGCCACAGACTCAAGACAGAGCTGTCTGGGCTGTGGTATCGGCAGGCATGGTGACAGTGCCAGGGAAGGACTTCTTGGGCCCCAGGTGTTCAGGTAAGCCTGATTCCCCAGCCCCAGCTGAGCCCGGGCCCCCAGCTCCCCCGGTGACTGGGGCCCGGGTGCTTGGAACAGATGCACTGTGCCCTGTTTTTCCAGCAGCCTAGCAGGAGACATGCCTTCCCGCTCTGTTCCCGCAGGGCTCGGCCTCCTGGGGAGAGTCTCCCCGTATGTGGGCAGCAGCAGCCCAGGGGTGGGGGGCAGTGCTCTTCCTATCTTACATAGAAGGGTCTGAGCGTCTCAAGAAATCAATGTCACTTGCCTAAGCACCCCAAGGTCGTGAGCCACACTGGCCTTTTGAACCCGGGTCCCCAAAGCCACTGAAACTTCCTGCCCTTTTGCAGAGTGCAAGTCCCCTGGCCCCAGAGTGGGGCTGACCCTCGCCCCCGGGGCTGGCCATTGTCGCCCCTAGGAATAGAGGAATGGCACTGGTGCCCTGACTTGGCTGCGGCCTGGCTGCAGAGGCTCTCTCCAGCCTCTCTGAGTTCTCTGCGATTCCTGTGAAGTGCCCGTGTGCACTGGCCAGCCAGCCAGGGACTGGCCCTGCTTCTTCCGAGGAGGCCCTCCCACTCGGCCTGGGGGCTGTCCTCCTTGCCCCCAGGTCTGTGGGAGGGGCAGGTCCTGGCTGGTTGCCCATCTGAGCATGTTTCAAAGCAGAAACAGAGAGGTCCCCGGCAAGAACTCTGCCAGAGCCACGTGGATCTGCTCTGAGAGCAGCCCTGTGTGAGCGAGGGCCCCCTCCCAGTGTGGGGATGGACTGGCCTGTGAAGGCCAAACAGAGGCTCAGCTACCATAAATGGTGAAGGAGGCTGAGACGTGGCCGAGCTCAGGCTGCTGTGCTGGGCTGCCTGCACAGGGTCGGGGCAGGCCGAGCCTGGCACCGTGACAGCCCTGGCTCTGCTCCCAGGGTCCCCAGGAGGCTCCGGTCCACGTCCCGCACCAGCCTCAGCCGTGGAGTTTTTCTTTCTTTATTGGCAGCTTCTTTGGCTGCCGTCTCTGGGCCAGCTCAGGGGGAGGGAGACGACTGTGGTGGAGGCATTAGTCCGCTACTATGCCGACCACTGTCCTGGCCTCTCCCTCAGCTGCCCAGGCCTCCTGGCCTTTTTCTCCCATCCGTGTGGCCCCAGACCACGGCTGGGGCGTGGATTTGGAGCACCTGCCCAGGTGTGAGTCCTGAGCACGGCTTGCTAGCCCTGCCGCTGGGCTGCTGTTTCCTCTCCGGGCCTCACCTTCCTCTTCTGTGTGATGGGGACACTGAGAGTCACCCCAAGTACTGCGAGGATTACATTAACAGACACACTAATGATCTCCAAACATGGGACGTGCTCAGTAAGTGGGTGCCTTTATGACTGTCCAACCGAGTCCCGACCTTTAAACAGATGAACTCCCTTCAAAATGCAAGTCTGAGGAGCAGTCTTACCAAAGGATCAACTTTGCCACACTGGGTGGTTGTTTGTCTGTCTGTCTGTCTGGTCGTTTGGTTTTGGTAAAGGGAAGAGAGAATCAGAATCAGAGAAGGGAAGTGTAGGGCCACACACTAAAGCCATAGCCTGAGCATCCGTTCTGGGGGCTCTGGCCACGAGAGGGCGCCATTCGGCAATGGCTCTCCCTCCCCTGGTCTGGTTTCCAGGGAGGAGCAGGTTCCCGGGCAACTTTTGCTGGAGGAGAGCTCAGCAGATACTTTGTTGAAGGCCAGACATGGGTGCTCTTTCTCACCTCTTTAACCTTTCGCCAAGGTTTTGCAATCATCCAGAGACTGCTGGCTCAGCAGTTTCTGGCAATCACTCTGACGTGATTTCTGCAGCCTCTTTTCCCTGCTTTCTCTGCCTTCTCTCCTCTGTAACCTCTTCCTCCCCAAATCTAACTCCCTCCCACAAATGTCACTTCCTCTGGGGTGAGTTCTCTTACCAGCTCTACCTCCCTTATGGTTGTGCTTACTTATCAGCAAATCTCTACTGAGCACCTCCTTGGTGCCAGGCATCGTTCTGGGGAAGCGGCCATGAACAAGAGACAGGTTCTGTCTTCCTGCCGGTTACAATTCTGATGGAGAGATGGGCAATCATCCACACCTGGCTTAATCCAATACCGACAAGTGCTATTACGAAAACGAGAATAGAGAGGGGGGTGGAAGGGATCCTTTCTTAGTTAGGTGCTGGAGGAAACCCCTTGGGGAAGGTGACTTTTGAGCAGAGACTTCATGAACTGGAAAAAGAGTGCTCCAGGCAGGCGGCACAGCAAGTGCAAAGGCCCTGAGTTGGGAATCAAGTCAGCCTATTTAAGAGACAGTGAATCTGGAGCAAAGGGAGTGGGGGGCCCAGTGGTAGAGACTGGGTTCAGAGAGAGGCAGGGCATGTGTTCAGTGAATGAATGAAAGAGCAACGGCGGTGGGTGAGCCTGCCCGGTAGTGCAGGGGGTGTTCCCTCCACCTCCTCACATGTCCGGGGTCTCAGGGTTCATGGGAGTGCTCAGCAAACCCACACTCTAGCTCTCAAAAGCCCCCCAACAAATATTCCTGCTTTCCTCCTCCCACACTAGGAAAAATGTCCCTAGTAGTTAACCAGGCCGTGAAAGTCTTCCCTCCCGACCCAGATGGAGCCTAAAGGATGATTAATCTAAGTTCCTGCAGAAGCCAGGAAGATCTGAAGGGGAGTGAATATTTCAGTGTATTTGCACTGAGTCACTGGTGTGGAGGCTTCCTTAGGCTAGAATATTTTAATTTATCTCCCCCTGGAGTATCTTTGTCAGGGCTAAAATTCTTAAGTGACTAGACTTGTTAACCTGCTAATAGTGCCCATTTAGACAGTGTCTCAGCCTAATGGTTTGTTTATTTAAGTGAAGACCTGCTGGGCTCTTAAAGGCACCTAAGGACATAAAATGTGGGTAAGTTAAAAAAAATTAAAAATAAAAAAACCTGATTTCTAAACTAAAAAATGAAACTTAATAAAGCATATTTATTAGAGTATTTGTTTCGATAAAGAGCCTCTAAGGAAAGCAACAGGCACCAGGGAAGTCAGCCATTCACTAGGCAGTGAGAGCATCCGTAGAAGCCCAGCTGGTTTTCAGATCAGTGACAGGCTCACTGTGGGGCAGCTTTGAGTACTGACAGCCTCCTGCCATTAATTGGAGGATAATGGCAGGCACTTTGGACGTTGTATAATCTTTCCCTCTGTGAGTTTAAAAACACTGAAAACATTAAAAAAATTTTTTTGAGATAACCCTTTTTTGTTAATTTTTATTGGAGTACTGTATAGTTGATTTACAATATTATGTTAGCTTCTGCTGTATAGCAAAGTGAATCGGTTATACATGTACATATATCTACTCTTTTTTAGATTCTATTCCCATATAGGTCATTGTAGAGCATTAAGTAGAGTTCCCTGTGCTGTACAGTTGGTCCTTATTAGTTATTTAGTTTATATATAGTAGTGTGTACATGTCAATCCCAATCTCCCAATTTATCCCTCCTCCCCCTCCTTTCCCCCTTGGTAACCATAAGTTTGTTTTCTACATCTGTGACTCTGTTTCTGTTTTGTAAATAGGTTCATTTGTACCATTTTTTTAAAGATTCCACATAGATTGAAAACATTTTTAATACTTATGTCAGCTAAAGAGAAACTTATTGAGGGGAAAGGATATACATCAGTTTTACCTTGTCGTTTTTGTTTGTTTTTTAAGAACTTGAGTCCGCCTACAATATGTGTCCAAAGTCTTCTAAATTCTGTGAAGGCCAGCAAATCAATGTTAAATTATTTTATAACCAATATTTTAGTTTAAACAAGTTAATACAACAGAACTGGTGTTGTGTGCCATGTGGGCCCTTCTTGTCACAGAAGGACTTCCAAGTATTTGTTTGTTTCCGTGTCAGGGATCTGGAGCCTTATTTTACTAATTGGACAATTAGAGCTACATCGTGGTCTACTTCTACAGCCATTGCAGGTCATCTCTAGCATTTATTTGCCCAGAGCTCTTGGTCAGGAATGCCATCCGAAATTACAGTTTTCTGTTCCTAATGGCAAAATGTGATGTGTGCTTTGACAGTGTGGTGGAGAGTATGGTTCCCAGACATGCCTCGGGAGGGAACGTCAGCTGGCTTGGATGGTTTACCTTTACATTTAGAGTTTGATTATAACTTCTAAGGCAGTAAGACGGCTATGGTTGCAATGATTCCTGCCTCCCATCTGGCAACCCTATCATTACTGGTCAGAGATCCTTTTGGGGATGTCATTCGTCATTGTTTCCTTGCATTCTTTTTCTTGCCGCTTCTTCCCATTTGCTTTTTAGGTTCTGGAGAAATCAATGGGGAGAAGAAAAGCCAAAAGAGAGAGCAAGGCTATGGGGGGAAGGGTCTCTTTTTATGCCCAACGAAGTAGACCTTTTGCTGATGCTCCAAGTAGGTTTATTTGGTTAAGAGACAGACTTTTGTTGGAAGAGAGCTCGCATCCATCCCTGGGGAGGGATTTGCACCGTGCATAAATGCTCTGCAGATGGGGAGTGGCTGGGTGAAGGTAAGCTTCCTTGATGAGCCCTCTAGAGTCAGCAGTCCTGGAACTTAGGGAAAGGAGGAAGCTAGACCATGATCCCTGGACCTTGCTGGATTTTGAGCACCAAATAAAGAAGAAGGGAGGATTGTGCTTCCAGAACAGCCTTTTGTTGGTAATTTACTTAATTTCCACAGTATAACAGGGTTTGGAGTGAATCGGATTTGCTGTTGGAATGGTATTTTGCATTTTTATGACTAAGCAAAATAGCTCAGGTTCAAAGCTTAAGGAAAATCTTCAGCAGATCGGAGATAAACGCAATCATTTTCCCTCCCCCTAACTATGCATCTTCAAAAGGTCCGTGTGGCTGCATACCTGAGAGGAGTGGGGGATGCTAGGAAGTAGGGGAGGGCCCTTCCATGTCCACCTTTATTTGGTGACAACCTGTGGGTCCAGAGACGCTGGTGTCAGAGCAGGGAAGATGCTGAGAGACCGGGCCTGAGGCTCTGACAGCAGGACTTAGTAAAAGCTGTGACAGGCAGTGGTCCCTCCCCAGGTGGGAAGCCCTGGGGAGTGATGCCAAAAATCTTGGCTCTCTGTGCATCAATGCCAAACGGAAATACGGAGACAGTTTCGGAGGAAAAGAAATAGAGAAGCTTTATTTGTTGCCAGGCAAAGCGTAGGCTAGCACCTCAAGAACTGTGCGCCCCACCCCCAGGAATCAGAAGAGGTCTTATAGGTGGAGCTCACAGTCTGGGGTAGGTGATAAGGATCAAAGTAATGAAGGTCTTGCATTTTTCTTCTTGCATTATTTCAAAACAGTCACAGCTGGTGTCAGGCAGCCTGGTAATTGCCTGCAGCAGCTCAGTCTGTTGTGTCTGAGTTACTGGCCCACACCTTTCTGAAATGCAGAATGCTACAAGGGGTGATTTGCTACAAGAGAGTTCAGGGAGTATAAACACCAGGTGCAGGATGTAATTCACACAGGATCAGAGAGTGTTAGGGGCAGGATGTAATTCACAGGGAATTAGGGCCTGAGAGGTGCAGGATGTAATTCACATAATGTCAGAGAGCCTTAGAGGTTAGCTTTTGAAGGACAAATCTAGTTACAGACACTACAGATTAGTAACAGTTAAAGTAAAACTAGGATCGATTAATTCTTTCAGGTCAGTTTATGTTTCTTCTCTCACCTGTTCACTGTTCCCTTTATTTTCCTTGTTATTAAGAGAGGAAAAACTTCATTTCTGTTTTTGTTACAACACGGCAAGGACCCAGGGACTTGTACACGGTTTCAGGAGCTCTTAAGACGGTAGGGTATTCTGTCTCTGTTCCATATTTGTGTCATCTGTTTAAACACTTGAAAGGTAACATTCTATAATTTTTTGTTTTAATCTGACACGAGTTTTGAGTGAGCTGGGAGCCTGCTAAGGGCCCTTTTCAAGGCAAACTACTCAATGTGTATGCAAATTCAGATCCATAACCATGGGGGCGCTTTAGAGAGCAGCGTGTGGGCTAGTAAAAGTTGACAGGTGGAGAAAACTTCCAAGAGAAAATTTCTAAGGAGAAATTCAGAATTGTTTTTCTTGCTAAACCCATAGAAAGAGAGGAAGGACCCAGACGGGAAGAACAGGAGAATGACTGCAGTATAGAGGGAGACACTGCCGTCACACCAGCACTGGGACAAAGGCTGTAGGGGCTTCTTAATTTCAAGCCCAAGAGAAACCAAAGCCCTCACTCGTGTCTCCAGGTTTGAGGAGCAGGGTTATACCGGTTATTGTATGCGAATTCATGAGAAAGGTAACAAATAGCACCTGTTGTGTGGGTACTTAACTTCCCCTAGATAAGAACTTTTCAAAATCTAGTATTGGGTTAATACCAGTTCCTATAAGTGTTGAAACAAGACCACTATCAATCAGCTTTTCTAACGAGGAACATTGTTTTGACAGACAAAATCTAACCAGTTAGAAAAGCTGGTGGGTCTTATTTAATTCCCATAACAACTCCACTTTCCACTTTTGAATTAACTCTGCTTTACAGATGAAGAAAATCGATGCTCAGAGGTCAAGTCACAATAACCCAGCTAATAGGCAGCAGCTCTAGGCCTCCAGCTGCCTCAGCCCATCCGCTTTCTACTTTGCTGCTCTGGGACCCTGAGAAATCATTTGTTTGATACTTTTGCTTCCCCAGAGCAAGAATTTTATGTTTAAGTTCATGACTAGGAACTGTCTTCAAAAACAGTTTCTGATGAGTCAAAACAGGGCAATCATGGCCAAGGAGGGAAAATTCGGAGGGTCTGTAGGGTCAGAAAGCAGTGCTCCCCCGCCATCTCTCTCCTTCCTTTTCCCTCAGTCCCTCTTCCATGTTCCTTCTTTCTCCCGCCCTCTCTTCTCTCCTCTCGCTCCTCTTTCCCTTCCTTAAGTCTTGCTACAGCTTAGTCTATGTGGCATCATTTTTACTTGTCAATAAACTGCTTATAAGCGTTCTTTTTTTTTTTAGTTTATTTATTTTTGGCTACGTTGGGTCTTCATTGCTGTGTACGGGCTTTCTCTAGTTGCGGCGAGCAGAGGCTACTCTTCGTTGCAGTGCGGGGGCTTCTTGCGGTGGCTTCTCTTGTTGCGGAGCACGGGCTCTAGGCGCGCGGGCTTCAGTAGCTGTGGCATGTGGGCTCTAGAGCGCAGGCTCAGTAGTTGTGGCGCATGGGCTTAGTTGCTCCGCAGCATGTGGGATCTTCCCGGACCGGGGCTCGAACCCGTGTCCCCTGCATTGGCAGACAATTCTTAACCACTGCACCACGAGGGAAGTCCCAGCATTCTTAATCTTAGTTCTTGTCTTTCCCACTGGAGGACAGGCCGGGTCCTTTTCCTTTCTCTCAAAATGGAACAGAGCCCCCAGTACCTGGCTGCTAAGTTTAACAGCAGAGTAAGTCAGTGAGGGAGTAGAGAGCCACTGGCCAATTGACCAAGTACCAGAGCAACAGATAAGTCCACTTCAGATCAGTAAATCGAGGAGGCTTGGCCCATCCTTTATTCCAGAAAGAAGGGCCCCTCTGGGGTTGGTCTCAGCAAAGCAGAGGAAGCACAAGTGTGGGGAAGCCCTGGGGTCTATCTAGTCTGGCCCCATTTGAGCTGGGTAGCAAGTCTGTCATAGGGTCCCAGGGACCCCTCCCTTGCTATTGGTGTGCCATGGCCAGTGCCTGCCTTCCCCAAATGAAGGAGGCTCAGGTTCCCTGAGGCTCCATGGCCACTGGGGCCCTCTCACCTCAGACCCTGGCCCGCCTTCCCCGCCTCAAACCAGGACTGTGCCAGGTGACAGCTAAAGCACAACCCTAGAAGAGACATCTCTAGGAGAATCGGCGACTCTGGGCGTGAGCACAGTGACAGAAAGCTCCCAGTGGAATCTAGGCAACTGGCCTTTGTTCTCAGGACAGGAAGGGAAGCATCCAGACCAGGACTCCGTTGGCCATGTCAGCTCTTAGGACAGACCAGCTTCCTTCTCTGAAGGAAGTATATAAAATCAGGACATGAACATGACTTGACAAATTAAGTAGACTTAATTTCAGTACTATAATAAGAGGGACCAATTCAAATTCTCACAATTTGTTTCATACCCACGAAGACCACTTCAAGGGCATTTACGATCTCTCAAAACTGATCCGTTTTGTGCAAGTAAACCATGTTTCTTTTAAAAAGACTCGTGCACTTGCCCAGGCTCGAGGATTTTAAAACCTAGCACATAAAGCCCGTTACTAGAGGTAGAAATACAGGCAATATGCTCTTACGGCAGCAACCGTCAACTACAGGTAAGAATTTTTCTGTAACAACCAAATGGATAATCAAATATTGCAACAACTCAAGTATTACTGAGCAAAGTGCATTTCTACCGCATTCAGTGTTGCTCTTCAGTTTTCTAACTTAAAACAGCCAATGATAACTGGCAGCAAAGAAGGTCTTTGCAATAGACTGCCTCTGCTTGAGAACTTATGATGTAATATTGCATGCTGCATTTAATATACTATCTAAACATTAGAGATACTCCTAAAATATTTGTTGGTAGACTATGATTAAGACATTACACTACAAAAAAACCTTATGCAGAAGGAAATCCTAACTGACATGCTTCTGCTTTAAATACTGTGAAAACTTTACAGCAGAATGAATTTTCACAGTGGTTAGGTCAAATGCAGTTATATCATAGCCACAGTATGTTTCCCACAATTTAAGGCTTTGGCTGGTTCTTTTATAGTCAGCTTCTTCTGATTCTTCTTCATCAGCAGTTTCTAGCCAGGTTAGCCACTGATTCACCTGGAACAAAGCCTTGCCTTTCCCTGGAAACTCTTGGGTTCTATCTTCTTTCCAAGCCAAGAAAGCTTCTTCTTCGATCATCTCCATGTCATAGAAGTGAACAAAAAAGAGGAGTAACATGCCTTTCGGGAAGTTGCTATCGTAGCAGTGCACCTGAAGAGCAGAGAGGGCACTAACTTGTAGATCAACGTGATCATGAAGGAATTTCTGCATTACTGGCTTGAAGGAAAGAAGCAGTTGTTTTTCGGAAGGAGCAGAATCTGTTTCATCACTGGGTGGGTTTACTTCACTAGAAATGTACTATAAGAAGCTAGTCATTAAGATGTGCACAAATCCTTTCTCTACATGAAGTTTGGGAGAGATGTTATCTTTAATCCACTTATATATGGTTTGAGGGGATGGATTCAACTTTATTTGCTTTAACAGTTCCTTCTCCAATTTGAGCCTCAGCTCTTTCTGCTGTAAAATGAGGGCATAATCTTCCCTACTTCAGGGGGTGTTGAGGATAAACTGAGAGCTGCAGACATCCTTTAGAATCCTTTAGAATGGTGAGGTGCTAAACTTTGTAAGGAATTATTATAATGTTATCTCAATGGAAGCTGAGACCTTTCAGATCTCTGCCTGATTAAATGTGAATGTCCAGATTTGGGAGACTTTTCTCATCGTAGTTATTGTCAGGTTGAGTTTGCTCAACCAAAAACAGTCAGTTGGGTTAGGAGAAGCACAAAACATTTATTCCTGTACTTATTATGTGTCAGATATTCTTGTAGCTGTTTTATGGGAGTTACTTCTTTGAATCATCTGAAAACCCTGCAGTATTTGGCATGCGTTATACTGATGATGTGTGCATTACCCTTATCACTGTTGCATGACTGTCAGTAACTGATGAGAACTGTCGTATTCTTATCAGTTTAGAGGAGAGAACACTGAGGCTTAGGATGGGGAACTTGCTTCAGATCACGCAGCTCAGGCTGTGAGTTCACAGCACCTGTCTCCATCTGTCTCTTCTTGTTTTATCTAAGTCCACACAAGAGTGAGCATAAACTGATACGTGGTCAGTCAGCCACAGATGAGCGAGAAGAAGTTGTGTGTGGCTTTGGAATTAAATGACATACACACGCCTTGCCCTTTTCCCCCAGCTTTCCCTGCTCTGCGTTAGCTTTCTGCCTTGTCAAGGATCAAGAATGGGGGTCAGCATAGGACATTTGCCCTCGTGGGGAGTTCAGCATGGGCATCACGGGAGGTGGCTGGCTCCCTTGGAAGAGACAACCTCCAGAACACCTTGGCCTTGCAGTCAGGAGACCTGGGGTGAGCTCTAGGTCTGCCTGTCACAGGCTCTGGGACCTTGGGCAACTCCCTTCACCTGAGCACGTCCTGGCCTCACTACCAGTAAAGTGGGGCGGTGGGGTTAGGACTGGGGTTTCAGGATTCAAGTTAGGGATGCTTCTCTCAGGTCACCTAGAGGAAGCTGCTTGTCTCAAAACTGACATCCTTGTTGGCTCCTGAACCCCAGCGCAGAGTATAGTTGTAGGGGGTTGGTTTTCTCACTCTGTGAAGATTCTGGGGAGGTTGAATGCTGGGGATGACTCAGCCACCCACTAGCCCGATTCACCGTAGCTCTAGTCCCATGTGACCCTGAACGGCAGGTCTGAGAATAGGTTCATTCTGCACATTTCCTCCCAGTCGCTTCCCTCTTCTCTCCTTACAGTGGGGCTTCGGGGAGGCAAGAACAGGGTCAGAGGCGATCGGTGACATTGGAACTAAATGCCTACCAGGGGCAGTTCCCACAGATTCAGGCACTCTCTCTCATCTCTCTCTGAGGGAATGCAGTGAAATTTTGTTCTCAAATTGCTTTAGATTTACTTTAGATATATCCATGATATTTTTAAGCAACACATTTGTATTCCTAACAGTATTTCCCTTAGGTTACATCAAAATGAGTCTGTAATCCTGGGGTGAGGGTCCAGGCTCTGTTTGTTCTTCTTTCGCTGATAAACCCACCAGCTAATTGCGCCCAAGCGGGTAGGTGTGAGTCAGCTCTCGTGCCAGCCTCACACACCTGCGACTATTGATGATGGATGGCCGGACAAAGTATTTTCACAGATTATCTCTTTCAAACCCCCAGGTCCTGTGATGATACTATTATTACCCTAAATACAGATGAAGAAGTCGAGCTTCTGAGAGAGGCAGTGACTTGCCCAAGACCAGGACCCAGCTTCAGATCCTACATTTCAGTGACTTTCAGAGAACCAGTGAGCTGCCACCTGGGAGTCAGTGCCCAGGCCACTCTCTCAGGACAGGGAGCTATAGATAGGCATTTAGTCCCCACTGGCCGAGACCAGTAGGGTGGCCTGGTTTTGCCAAAGCCCCAGGCCAGAAAACTGGGCAGTAGAAAGACCCAGGAGACGGTGGGGGTCAAAGAGGAGCTGCACTGGCTTGAAGGAAAGGGAGCTGGAGTTTTTGATGTTTCCACAGCACCTAGGAATAAGAGCCCATCTGCAGGGAGCTCTGCGAAGCTGGGGACTCTGGCTGAGACAGCGGAGAGGCAGGAACAGGGAGGGCCCTGGACAGGCAAAAACATTTTGTCCTCGAGCCTTCTCAGTCTGTGCAAGACAGGAAATTCCTCAACTCTCCTGAGGCAGCCTGCTTCCCTGGCTACTGCCACTCAGTCAGAGAAAGGAGATCTCTGCATTTCCAATATTGGGCCCCCGGAGCCCACTCCTGGGGCCTTCTAACAAGGCCAAGCCTGCCAGGCTGCCCCCTGTCAAAGGCAGTGATGCCAGGGGCTGAGACAGGATGACTCTGAGAGCCCATCCTCTGGTCATAGGCCCTGTCTTCCCTTGCACTCTGGCTCCACTCCCTTCACACGGCACGGGGAAATTGTCCTCCTACCTACCTGGTCTCCCCAGCCTCTCTCACCCTCATTCACAGAAGCCGTGATGGGTGTGCTCTGCAGTGCACCATATTTTGTTTTCAGTGCCAGCAGATAAAAATCTAGTGGCCAGTTTGGAGTTAGGCCTTTCCCAGGTATGGAAAGCACCCTGGAAATGTGTCCTTATGGCTGCAGGCTTCCAGGAGAAGGTCTGGTATGTGTGGCCCTGTGCTAAAAAGAACTCAAAATACCACAGTCCCTCTTCCCCCAAACTTAAGAGTTTAACTTAGAGATACCATAGCCTTCTTGGTCCCTACCCCTGCCCCCCTCCCCCAAAGACAAAAATAAGAAGGCTAACAAAGAGTTATTGAAGGTCAAAGCCACCTGGCTCACAGGACGAAGGGCAGGATCAGAGACGGGGCAGCTGGGAGCTTGCCCTGCACGAGGGCCATCCTGTGTGGGAAAGAGACACCAGCCCAACCTAACCTTACGGCTCCTTCCCCTGTGCGGCTCACACGAGGCAGGTCAGAGCCCGGTGCAGGGAGGATTCTAAGAATAATGGAAAGCCTATTTGTTAACCCATCTCCCCAGCGAATGGAGTGGGAGTGAGTAGGCCAGCCCTGAACCCAGAGAGCTGTTCTAGTTTTTGTCTTTGTCTAGCCGGTGCACTCCTTCCCCCTCCCAGAGAGAGATTCCACCACCACCCCCCCTACCCGTTTTGGTTGTACAACAAACTGCATCTATTTATGGTGTTTAATTTGAAGGCTTCACCCATGAAACCTTCACCACAATTTTTAAAAATGAACATCTCCATCACCCAAAAATGCTTCCTTGTTTCCCCTTACAATCCCTCCCCACAACGCCCGCCCCAAGCAACCTTTCTGTCACTATATTTTGCATTTTCTAGAATTTTATGTAAATGGAATCATCCATTAGGTACTCTTTCTTCGCCTGGCTTCTTTCATGCAGTGTAATTTTTGTGAGATTTGTCCCTGTCGTAGTGTCTCTCATTAGCGCCGAGTAGTATTCCATTGTACGGATATATCATAATTTGTTTATTCATTTACTTGTTGATGGAATATTTGAGTTGTTTCCAGTTTGGGGCCGTTAGGAATAAAACCGCTATGAATGTTTGTGTGCAACTCTTTGTATGGATATGTGCTTTCATTTCTCTTGTGTAAACACCCAGGAGTAGAATGAATGGCTCATATGCTAAATGTATGTTTAACTTTTTAAGAAACTGCCAAACTGTTTTTTTTTTTTTTTTGCAGTACGGGGCCCTCTCACTGCTGTGGCCTCTCCCGTTGCGGAGCACAGGCTCCGGACGCGCAGGCTCAGCGGCCATGGCTCACGGGCCCAGCCGCTCCGCGGCATGTGGGATCTTCCCAGACCAGGGCACGAACCCGTGTCCCCTGTATCGGCAGGCGGACTCTCAACCACTGCACCACCAGGGAAGGCCGCCAAACTGCTTTTAAAATGCTCTGTACTATTCTACACTCGCACCAGCAGTGTAGGAGAGTTCTAGTTGCCCCACATCCTTGCCAGACCCCAGTACTTAGGTTGATCAGTCTTTAATTTTAGTTATTCTAATTATGTAGCATCTTTGACTTTCCTGAGGTGCTTAAAATCTCAGGAGATGGTAAAGGAGCATCATGCAGTCATAGAAAACAATGAGGAAGCTCTCCAGTTCTGTTTTATGAGAAACATCAACATACAGAGTCAGCCCTCATGGGCTCTGCATCTGCGGATTCAACTAACTGCATATCAAAAATATTCGAGAAAAAAAATTCCAGAAAGTTTCAAAAAGGGAAACTTGAATTTGCCGCACTGGCAACTCTTTACATAGCATTGACATTGTATTAGGTATTATAAGTAATCTAGAGATGATTTAAAGTGTACAGGAGGATTTTAGGTTTTATGCATTTTATATAAGGGACTGGAGCATCTGCAGATGTTGGTATCTGCAAGGGGTCCTGGTACCAGTACCCTGCAGATACTGAAGGATAGCTGTATTGTTAGATGAAAAAGCAAGATGCCAATCACTGTGTATAGTGTGCTATCATTTTTTTTAAGAGAAGAAAAATTAAAGAGTATACCGATATGCTATTGTGTGTTATACACATGGACCGTCTTTGGCAAGGTGAACAAGGAACTGAAAATCGGTTGCCTCTGGGGAGAGACATTTGGCCAGAGGACAGGGGTAGAAGGGAGACTGTACACATACCCTTTGTACCTTTTGAATTTTATGTTATATGAATGTATCACTTATTCAAAAGAGTAAATACAATTTAAGGGGAAAAAAAGTCTCATAAGATGCCAAGTTTTGGCTCCCCCACTCCCAGCCTCCATCCCCTGGAAGTGCTCCTGGGGAGCCAGAGCCTAGGTTGGACATGGCCCTACAGAGGCCTCATCCTTTCCTGCTGTGAGGCAAGAGCACTGTCGTGCCACACAGGCAAATGGGCACGCCTTGTTCCTAGGCGTCTCCAGGGCCTCCCGAGCTCCTTATCTGGCAGCGGTCAGTTTCTGGCGGGAACTTGAGCCCCAACACATTCATGTGCTGAGTGCTCATTCGTCTGTGTCTGCAGAATGAATGAGTGACTGTTCACCCCACATTCTTTTGCCACGCAGAAAAGAAGAGTGACGAGAAGAGTGAGTACCTCCTGCCCACGGCCTCCAGCAAGCCCGTCGCGCCCCTATTCCTGCAAGGCCTCTCTGATCTCAGAGTCATGGATGGGAGCCAGGTCACCATGACAGTCCAGGTGTCAGGTCTGTCCCTGCATCTCTGTCCCCGGGGTATACGTGAAAACGGGCATGGTTGCAACATGGGCTTTGCTTCCCGACATCCCGCTCAGATCACTGTCTACCAGAAAGGCAGCCTGGGACTGTCAGTCAGTGGGCCCAAAGAAGTGGAGCCTCTTGGTCCCTCTCTTCTGCTATCTCTGGGCTGGATTTTCTGGATTCGAGGTTAAGTGGTCCAGGGAAAAAGATGGCCATGCTAGAGAGGTGAGAGATTAACTGAGAACATAGTATGGCCAATGTAGCTGGAAGATTGTGAACACAGGTCCAAAACCAGATGATGTGAGAACTTTCTAACCCTTGGAAGGTAAGTCTCAGTTGCTCTACTCAAATGTTAGGGTGAGAAGATAGAACAGGGGTCCTTCTCAAATGGATGGGGTGACACGAGTGTGGGATTTTACTGTTTTTGCTAGAAGCCGGCAAGCGAAGCCTGTGGAATATCCTGGGACAGACTTACTGACGCGGGCTCATGCTGGCCTCTGATCAGTCCCGCGACAGCCTGGAGGTCCTTTCTGGCTTTTCAGTTCCTTTTGAGTTGCAGAAGCGATAAAGATGAGTTGGGAGAGAATCCATGGGCTCACCCTTTTAGGGATCCTAGGATGAACTCCCTGCTCCCTGCTGAAGGCAGTCCCGGGACAGTGCAGGCAGAGGCTGGGTCCCCTCCCCTGCACATACTCCTCGAGTTGATAGAAATCAGAGGTACCCTGCACCTGGCCTCCAGACACATGCTGGCTACCCCATCAGAGACAGATGGTGGTCTCCTCTGTCCTTGAAAGGGCTTGATACCACGCAGCCTCCCTCAGCAGCCGTTCCCAGGGACTTGCTCCCCTGGAAGCAGAGTGCAATGGCTCAGCTCTTTCTGCAGCGGAAACCCTCACAGGTGGCCATTGTTTTATGCCCAAACCAATGGCTAGAAGCTACCTGGGGAAGTAGACTAGTAAAAGTGAAAATGCTCTCCACCATGAGCTGGGTTTAGAAAGCCTGGTACCCATCGGGAAAGCCTGGTACCCATCTTCACCGTTGAACATTTGTATGGTAGCAAAATGAAGCGCTAAGGGAGCTTTCCCTTGGTGAAAACTGACAAGGGAGTTTCTGTGAAGTCCCCATGGCGTTGCCTGGGCATGTACACAAGGTGTGAGGTGTGCACAGCGGGAAACAGTGTGGAACCCACTGATCCAGCTACCACTCAGCATTATCAAGCAGTTTGAATTCTAATTTTAAAAACCATTCTTCTAGGTTTCCTCTTTTATCTCTGAAGTCATATTTTTCACTTCTGGATTCTTTCTGGTTTCCCCAAATCTGTTGTTAAGTAATTACAATGAACATGCATTGAGTACTTTCTTTGTGCCAGATGTTATTCCAATCAGCGTTTCTAGTGGGCTGCTAAGGTATTAATTTATTTAATCCTCCCGGTGAACCTTTGAGATAGATAGGGTTAGAATATGTTATGGATGGGAAAACTTATGCAATACAACGTCATAGTATTAAGTAGAGTTGCTGCACAGCCCAGGGAAGCACCTCCCTGACGAGCTCCCCTGCCTCTCCTCCCCGTTCAGGGAACCCACCCCCTGAGGTCATCTGGCTTCACAATGGGAATGAGATCCAGGAGTCAGAGGACTTCCACTTTGAACAGAGAGGCACTCAGCACAGCCTTTGTATCCAGGAAGTGTTCCCGGAGGACACGGGCACTTACACCTGTGAAGCCTGGAACAGCGCAGGAGAGGTCCGCACCCAGGCCATGCTCACAGTGCAAGGTGAGGCTGACCCGCTGACCAGCGGCGGGCAGGGGCAGGGGCAGGGGCAGGGAGGCTTTGCTGCCATGGTCTCTCCAAAGGTGATTTGGAGGCGAGAAAAGCATGTGAGTCTACTTTGTCCCCACCACGGACCCCACGCTCCCTTGGTCCCATCCCAGCCCCGGTGGCAGCTCCCCATCCTACATCTGAGGCTGTGGCTGAGTGGGGCCACCCTTCCCTACCTTCTGAAGCTCCTGCCCTCTCTGGGGTACTGGTGTCAAGCTGTGGAGAGTGCTGGGAGAGATATCTCCTAACACACTAACACTTTGGCAGTGACAGATGAGTTACGGGCCTATGATGGTGCTAGCCTTTAGAGAACCCATATTTAAGAGGAGAGACAAATTAAGCACGCATGAAGCAAGTGACAGCCCTTAATCATACACATGTCACGCAGATCATTGGCACATATGCCGGTGCCCCTGTACCTTCTGGACAACCTCCCCATGCTTTGGATATACAAATTCATTTGTTAATATTATCCTGTGAGAAGTAACTAAGACAGATTTGCCATGAGAAGGATGTGCTCTACCTGTATGTTCAATGAAAGTGATTTCTGGACAAGCTGTTCTGTGGGTAACACTCTGTCTTCCGACCTTCACTGCCGTGGAGAGTTGAGTGAGTGCTCTCTGCTGAAAGGCCTCCCTCTCTAACTCGATCCTTTGCTAACTTCAGAGCCTCAGGATGGCACCCAGCCCTGGTTCATCAGCAAGCCCCGCTCCGTGACAGCCTGCCTGGGCCAGAGCGTCCTCATCTCCTGTGCCATAGCTGGGGACCCCTTCCCCACTGTGCACTGGCTCCGGGACGGCAAAGCCCTCTCCAGAGACACTGGCCACTTCGAGGTGCTACAGAATGAGGACGTGTTCACCCTGGTTCTAAAGAACGTGCAGCCCTGGCATGCCGGCCAGTATGAGATCCTGCTCAAGTGAGTCTGCATGACCTGCCAACCTCCTTTAACCCCTACCCCCCAAATTCCTACCTCCCGGCAAAGTCCCTGCCTGGGACTGGGAAGCCAGAGGAATCACAGAGTAACGTGGGGTTGGTTCAAGGTAAAGAAGGTGCAGGCTTGGTACTGCTGCTTTTGTTTCTTCCACTTCAGTACAACAGAGGTTCACTGAGAGCCTTCTCCTCTGAGCTCAGTTCCCCAGAGTCCTCTGTCTTATTACATCCTGGCTTTTGTTCCCCCATTATTTGGTATATGAAGACTATGAAGGAGGGAAGATGGATTCAAATTGGAAAAGCAGCAGGATAGAAGGAATGTGTTCATTATCTATTGCAGAGTAACAAATTACCCCCATACATAGCAGCCTCAGACAACAAACAATTACACTCTCATAGTCTGTATGGGTCAGGAATTTGAAGCTGCTTAGCTGGATGAGTTTGGGCTCAGGGTTTTACGCGAGGTTTCAGTGAAGATGTCGGCAGGGGCTGCTGTCTCTGAAGGCTCGACTGAGGCTGCAGGGTCCACATCTATGATGGCTCACTCACAGGGCTGTTGGCAGGAGGCCTCAGCTCCTGGCTGTGTGGACCTCTCCCTAGGGCTGCTTGAGTGCCTTCATGACATGGCAGCTGGCTTTCCCAGAGTTGGTGGTCCAAGAGAGAGAACTAGTTGGAACTTGCAGTGTCTCGTATGACCTATCCTTGGAAGTCACACACCATTACTCCTGCTACACTCTGCAAGAAGTGAGTCGCTAAGTACAACCCATACTCCAGCGGAGGGGAATTAAGTTCCACCTCTTGGAGAAAGGAGTGTCAAAGAATTTGTAGACATTTAAAACCACTGCAGGGACGTTAACTCTCCCCATTCCCTCTTCCTCCCTTTCAAGGTCTTTCTAGGGAACATGGGAAGGTAAGCTCCATGAAGTCACACTGCCGTGTTCCCAGTGCCTAGAACAGTATCTGCCCGTAGTCAGCATTTGGTAACTATTTGTTATATGAATGTGATCCAGAAATGTTCTTCTACCTTTAAAATGTTCTAACTCTTAAAATTCCATGCCAACCCTGGGTTGACAGAGACAGAACGCCAGCCCCTAGGGTTGGTATGAGCATTGAAGAAGAGCACTTGTCTGCACCTGGACTCTGCAAACAGGTTGTGCCACGTCCTGAAGGTGGCTGGACTGCTCTAGCTCGGGTGCCTGGCCACTTTGCAAGGGGCTTGCTCTCCTGGATCAATCATTTCCCTGTACTGAGTCCATCATGTTCAAGTCTCTGAGCTCCGTAGCAATATGGCAAAGCTACTGCCGTGATGGAGCATTGTTCCTACAGTAATGACAAAACCCAGCGTGTGCTCCATCGGCTTGGGTCCTTTCTGGGCATGTGCTTTATATTTGCATCATTAGCTTTTGCTGTATAACAGATCATCCCAAGACTTAGTGACTTTTAAGAAAATACCCATTTATTATTCATTGGGCATCTTTGGATCTGCTAGGAAATTCTACTTAGCTAGGCAAGGCTCAGCAAACCTCAACTGAGCTAATAACATGTCTGTGGTCAGCTGATGAGATGTTCATGGGCTGACTGGTCATCCTACCACCATCAGCAGTATGCTCAGAACACATCAACGGCCTTTGCCTTGTGTCTGAACCATTTATTATCAGGAAGACCAATCTGCCTCCAAAATGGAGAGAAGATAGTTCCTTCTTCCTCTAGGCCAGTACAAACAGTGGAAACTGATGGTATGTTAGAATAGAGCTTGTCTGTATGAAAGGAGTGGTGCTTGGAGATAATACTCATGTAATCAAGCTAGACATCCTAGAAGAGATGAGGTTTTTGTGGGATTCTGAGGCAAATGAGTAAAGTCTCGTTGGATAGGCTGAGCACGAGAGGGTAGGAAAGAACAAAGCAAGGCTGTGGGAAGTCTGCCAGGCCAGAGTGGAGGGTTGCACTGGGAGGTCAGCAGGCAGACTGTCTGGGCCCAGCTGGGGACAGTCATAAAACTTAGACTGTCCTAGTTGCAAGGGACTTCAGAAGTTATCTAGCCACCTCCTTGTTTAATAATGGGGGAAGCTGAGGCCTCAGGGTCACGGCCACCCAAAGGTGAGTAGCAGAGCCTAGACTGGAACCCTAGCTCTGTCTTTAAATCAGATGCTCCTCCATTCTTTGTTTCAGTGCACTGGGAACTTGGGAAGCCTGGGACATTGCACTAGGGTCCCCACACGTGCAGCCCTTGCCCCTTTTCCTTCCGCAGAGTCCAGCCTCTTCATTCCTTTGGGAGGCTGCTGCCCTGGCCTTGGCTTTGTCCCCAGTGAGAAGGAGCCAGTCCGTGGAAAGTTGCCCTGGGGAGTGTGTGCCAGGCCTGCCAGGGGGCCCGCTGCCCTGTGGCTTTTCTCAGACCCAGACCTAGAGAGAAACCAGACCTAGACCCAGGACAGAATGCCTTTCAAGGAGGGAGACTAGGAGGCTGGGAGGAAGCCAGGCTGAGGGTGGGGGTGGGACAGGTACTCTCTGTCCTGCTGACGTTTGGGGTACATACGGGTGGTTGGTTTCTACCTCCCCTTCCCTCCCCTAGCCCTTGTCTTCTGAACTAAAAGGGGAAATGTCAAAAAGTCAGCTCCAAATTCCAGCTGAAATATTTCAAAAATTGATACTTGCCAGGAAATTAGTTCTTTAAACTAATTTTGCATATAAAATCCATTCCAGGGGTGGGTGATTCAGAGTGGGACAGCGTCCAAGGCTTTGTAGCCAAAGACTGGGGCTTCTTATTCAGGGTTTAGGAGGCAGGGAACACAAAGGATTCTGTTAGTTGCAAAAGGTACAGCTTACAGGGCGACAGCCGCATGTCCTCTGTGGCAGCACCTGGGCTGTGCATGGGGGGTCGCGCCTCAGTCTCAGGCCTGACTTTGTAACTGAATACAGTATGTGCAGGCACCAAAGAGGGCCAGAGGGACTTCCCTGGTGGCGCAGTGGTTAAGAGTCTGCCTGCTAACGCAGGGGACAAGGGTTCAAGCCATGGTCCGGGAAGATCCCACATGCCACGGAGCAGCTAGGCCCGTGCGCCACAACTGCTGGGCCTGCGTGCTGCAACTACTGAGGCCTGTGTGCCTGGAGCCCGTGCTCCGCAACAAGAGAAGCCACCACAATGAGAAGCCCACGCACTGCAAAAAGGGGTGGCCCCAGCTCACCACAACTAGAGAAAAGCCCGCGCAGCAATGAAGACCCAATGCAGCCAAAAATAAACAAATAAATAAATTAAGAAGAAAAAAAAAAAGAGGGCCGAAGAGGCTGATCAGCTGGTTAGATTATCTGGGGCGTGGCTTCCAGGCAACAGGCCTCTCTGACCTTTGCAGGCTCCAGAAGAACCCAGGATTAGCCTTCAAAGTCTAGCAGAGACTTAAGTTTGTGGCTGCAGGCATAGTGACCCCCATGCCAAGGAATGATATACATAGTGGGCCAGCCATGGTATCCCAAGTTCTCTACCTCCCATCTGCCCCCTCAGACTGCCTGGGTACCTCAGGGTGAGGCCTGGGGAAGGCCACCTGTACCTGCCTCCTTCAAGGCAGGTAATAGGAAACAACAGAAGTGCTTACCTGCTTCCCCCATGGGGAGATAGAGCTTACTCCAGCTTGGGGGTCAGGGCACCCCACCATTTAGAGCCTCTGAGGGGCTTGGCGAGGGCACAGCAGGGCCATCTGGTCAGTGTCTGCTCCTGAGTTTTGCACCTGGGCTGTGTGCTACTTGTGAGAGGAGGAAACTCAGCTGAGGGGGTGTCAAAAAGGGCTCCCCAGAAAACATGGCCCTTGGGCATCTTGTTGTCCTGCCCCACGCCAACCCCAGGCCCCGTACCCTGTGCTTGAAAGAAAAGTGGGAACAGAGTGGGCTCTACTGGCCAGCAGCCTGGCAGAAGGGGGGTGCCAGGGGGCTGGGCCTCACCCCCAAGGGACCTCCCATGGTTGACCCAAGCCCTGTTAGCCTTCTGTGCTGAGTTCTCAGGATGCTCTGGGGGCCTCCCAGCTTTCCCAGGGCCTGGCACTGAGGAGGCACCTAACTGCTGTTTGTGGAGCACCCTGGGCCCTCAAACTCCCCAAACCTTGAATCTGCACCCCCAAGAGCTTGAGCATTGAGGAAGGTGACCAGGAGGGGACCCCAGAAGATGAGAGGAGGGTTAGGGAGCACGAAAGATCAACCTCTCCTTCTGTCATGTGGGTCCCAGTGTCTAGGAGTGAACAGTGACCCCCTGGGACCCTCAAGAATCATCTGTCACACAGTGGGCTGCTGGGGCCTGACCCGGAGCTGGTCCTCCATTGGGAGGGAGGCCAGGCAAAGCAAGGTAGATACCCACGTGCATCGGCAGAGCTACGGGACACATGCTCAGCTCTCTGTCCACGTGGGGGTGACATAACACACGTTCCCAAACATGGGCCTGCAGGCACAGGTGCCCATCAGGTGGAGCCCACATACCTGCAGTTGATATACACATACACACAGAGACACACACAAACACACACATGTCCCAGAGTAGATTTGTACTGATCAGCAACCGGTAGGGTGGGATGGGAAAGTTACAGGTCTTGGATTCAAGTAGACCCAGGTCCCAACCCCTTCCCCTGCTAGCCAGCTCTGTGAGTTTAGGCAAAATTACTTAACCTTGATGAACTTCATTTTTCTTACCTATAAAAACAATGCTGGGCTTCCCTGATGGTGCAGTGGGTAAGAATCCTCCTGCCAATGCAGGGGACACGGGTTTGAGCCCCGGTCCAGAAAGATCCCACGTGCCGCGGAGCAGCTAAGCCCGTGCGCCACAACTCCTGAGCCTGTGCTCTAGAGCCCACAAGCCACAACTACTGAGCCCACGTGCCACAGCTACTGAAGCCCGCGCACCTAGAGCCCGTGCTCCACAAGAGAAGCCACTGCAGTGAGAAGCCTGCACGCCGCAACAAAGAGTAGCCCCTGTGCACTACAGCTAGAGAAAGCCCACACACAGCAACGAAGACCCAACACAGCCAAAAATAAATAAATAAAAACAAAACAAAACACAATGCTGACCCCAACCTTTCAGAGCTGCCATGAGTAAGTGAGATGGATTGTGTCTACGGTAGGGTCTGGGGCATGTGTCAGCCCCTGAAGTGCAAATAAGATGGCCAAGTGCAGGGAATGAGTGCGAGACCCCAAGAGCCCAACACTGCATCCCGGAAACTCCTGGGCCTCCCTTTCTTCCCTTTGCAATGAATGAGCAGAGCAGTGCTCTGAGCCTCACTGGGCTGTGTGGGAACAAGAAAGATAGTGGCTGCAAGTCATGAAGGCTGGAAGGTGGCTATTATCAGGCAGAGTCACCTTTGGCTCTCAGATCTGCCCCTCCACTTCCCCTTGTCTGAGCAGAACCTTCTTGGCTGGTCAGAGCCCAGAAATGCCAGCAGGTGGCAGCCTTGTGGGGTCAGAGGGCTGATCTGCTGTAAGCCCAGCACAGCAAGCCTGGTTGCAGCCCCTTTCCTGAGCAGAGGGGCCTCAGCTGGTCATGAACAGCTTTAACAATGGGCTGAAGAATCCAGAGCCCTCTCCATCCAATGGAAGAAGAAAATGGGTCACCCTTGTAGGGAGATACCTGTTAGGTTTTTAATACGAAAAGTTCTGATCTGAGGGCATTCGCCGATGGGTAGGGATTGGAGGGTATTTTCATCTCATGAGCAGGTGAAGGGGACCTTAGCTGCTCCGTGGCATGTGGGATCTTCCCGGACTGGGGCTCAAACCCGTGTCCCCTGCATTGGCAGGGGGATTCTTAACCACTGCACCATCAGGGAAGCCCAGCATTGTTTTTATAGGTAAGAAAAATGAAGTTCATCAAGGTTAAGTAATTTTGCCTAAACTCACAGAGCTGGCTAGCAGGGGAAGGGGTTGGGACCTGGGTCTACTTGAATCCAAGACCTGTAACTTTCCCATCCCACCCTACTGATTGCTGATCAGTACAAATCTACGGGTTGGGGCACCTTGTGAGGAGAAGGAATAACCACCTCTGTATTAAGGGAGCATGGAGTCAGACTCAGGGTCACTGGGCAGGCTGACCGGGGCCACACAGTCTAGACCAAGGGGCTCCATCACTGCCCTTAGCTGTGTTAGTCTTCACTCTTCCTTGACTGAGTGATGGATTGATCGTATAATTTTTGTAATATACTTACAGAAAAGTAGTCCTACTTCTGGATGCCTACCGTAGCTATTGCCCAGAAGATTGTTTGTTTTTTTTTTTTTTTTTCCTTTTTAAACAAGAGCTGGAAAAATAAAGCGTGACCAAAGTGGGGGAGGGCCCTGCCCTAAATCTAGGTCTGGTGTGGGTGTGTTAGGGTCACAGCTTAGCCCAGGGTCCTGTCTTCCCTGGGGTCAGCCAGCCAGCCCGCCCATGGCCAAGTTCCTGCCTGCCCCGCCCTCCTCACAGCCCTAGGCTGGGCAGGCCCTTGGCCCAGAAAGCCTCTTGATCTGTACTGATCCCTTGAATTCTTCAGGAACCGGGTTGGTGAATGCAGTTGCCAGGTATCACTGATGCTACAGAGCAGCCCTGCCAGAGCTGTCCTGCGGTGAGTACCACCCAGGGGCTGCCCAGCCAGGCCCAGTGCCACCACCCGCCCACCTTCCTCCTGGTCCCAGCAGGCCCAGCCCAGCAGCCCCAGATTGTTTGTATCCTCCAGTAGAGGCTGCCCGAGCCAAGAGGGAGAGATTGGAAGGGGAATGAGGGAGGGAGAGCAGGGGAGGAGAGGGGGGTGAACTTTTTTATTTATTTATTTTTTTTTGGCATACACCCTTATAAGGCTACTGAAGTCATTACCGATGTAACAAACCAACTAAGAAAGCAAGCGCCTCTCACCAAAGTTCCCTTCTATAAACACGGCCTGGCCAGCCCCCCTCCCCTCCGCCCTCCTTCCCTCCCTGGGGATTTGCTCTCCCCGACGTCTCTTTCTTACCCAGCCCCTTTTCCTCCTGCTACTTTCCTTTTTCCCTTCACTGGTCGCAGGGGAAGGGAGCCTGCCAGCGGTGAGGGCCTCTGCAGCCGAGGAGCTGGCGCTGATGGTGGTGGCGGTGGCGGCTACGGGAGCCTGAGGCCCGGCTGGCCAGCAGGAGGGCAGGGCGGGCCCGACGAGGGAGACGGCGAGGGCGTGCGTGGGGTGCTCACGCGGCGTGTGGAGACGCGGCAGCACACCGAGGAGGCCATCCGCCAGCAGGAGGTGGGGCAGCTGGACTTCCGCGACCTCCTGGGCAAGAAGGTGAGTACCAAGACCTTGTCTGAAGAGGACCTGAAGGAGATCCCAGCCGAGCAGATGGATTTCCGCGCCAACCTGCAGCGGCAGGTGAAGCCAAAGACTGTGTCGGAGGAAGAGCGGAAGGTGCATAGCCCCCAGCAGGTGGACTTCCGCTCTGTCCTGGCCAAGAAGGGGACCCCCAAGACCCCTGTGCCTGAGAAGGTGCCACCTCCAAAACCTGCCACCCCAGATTTTCGCTCGGTGTTGGGCAGTAAGAAAAAATTACCTGCAGAGAATGGCAGTAACAACTCTGAAGCCTTGAATGCCAAGGCAGCAGAAGGTCCCAAGCCTGTAGGCAATGCCCAGCCTTCAGGGTTTCTGAAAACCGTGGGCCATGCCAAGCCGGCCGAGACCCCCAAACCCATGGGCCATGCAAAGCCGGCCGAGACCCCCAAACCCATGGGCAATGCCAAGCCGGCCGAGACCCCCAAACCCTTGGGTAATGCCAAGCTGACTGAGACCCCCAAACCCTTGGGTAATGTCAAGTCAGCTGAGACCCCCAAACCCATGGGCAATGCCAAGCCGGCCGAAACCCCCAAACCCTTGGGCAATGCCAAGTCAGCTGAGACCCCCAAACCCATGGGCAATGCCAAGCCGGCCGAGACCCCCAAACCCTTGGGTAATGCCAAGCTGACTGAGACCCCCAAACCCTTGGGTAATGTCAAGTCAGCTGAGACCCCCAGACCCATGGGCAATGCCAAGCCGGCCGAGACCCCCAAACCCTTGGGTAATGCCAAGCTGACTGAGACCCCCAAACCCTTGGGTAATGTCAAGTCCGCTGAGACCCCCAAACCCATGGGCAATGCCAAGCCGGCCGAAACCCCCAAACCCTTGGGCAATGCCAAGTTGTCCGAGGCCCCCAAACCAGCTGGGAATGAAGAACTTAAGAAGGAGGTTAAGAATGATGTGAACTGCAAGAGGGGCCATGCAGGGGCCACAGATAATGAAAAAAGACCCGAGAGCCAAGGGACAGCCCCAGCCTTCAAGGAGAAGCTACGAGATCTCCGTGTGGTGGAGGGTGAGAAACTGCTGCTCCAGTGCCAGGTGTCCTCTGATCCCCCGGCCACCATCACCTGGACCCTGAATGGAAAGACGCTCAAGACTACCAAGTTCATTGTCCTCTCCCAAGAAGGTAACACGGTTGGGGCCAGGAGGAAGGGTAGCTCTGTCCCAGCCACCGTCAGCTCCTGGAGCCCTGGCTTGTTGATGGTGTTGGTAGCCCAGAGCCTGGGTGGGAAAGGCCACTCTCTGTGCCCCTCACTCACGGGATTGGTGCCCGCCACACTCCATGGCTGGGGGACAGGGGTGGGTGCCTGGTCCCCCAGGCACATTCCCAGATCTCGGCATCTGCCTGGCAGAGCCCCCTCATGGCACCCCTAGGCGTGGCTCCTCAGAGCAGGCCTGGGCTAATGCCCAGCTTTGGCCCAGAGAAGGCTCCGATCATAGGCTTGGAAATGGGGGCACTGGGGTTAGGGCTGACCAGGGGCTTGGGGCTGAGAACTGCCTTTGAAGCAGTATTTTAGGTTCAGGTCAGGGTGTGCAGTGACGGGATGTGATTTGGGGTCAACAACTTAAGTCTTGATAACGTTGTGTGTTTGAAGGGACCTGAGGGGCAAAGCCAAAACCCCAAGCAGCCCCTACGGCACATACTCACAGGCAGACAGAGCCACTCGCTTCCTAATTTGGATGAGACTTTTGTTTGCTGGTATTTCACATTCTTGGGTTGTGGAGAGAAGGGGGGGGGGCCCTAAATCCTGCCATCTGGGGCCTTTCAGGGTTTGGAGTTCTCAGATGGGCCAGTTTAACCTAGAGAAGAGATGGGGACGAGACGGGTATTTTCTCTGACCCCTCATTTGGTTTGAAATGTTTCCGTAAATCCCAGTCCTGGATGGGAGCTCCGAGGACAGCAGGCTTCCCACGCCCCACTCTGGTGGCCGGCCCTAGGATAGAGTCTGGCCTGATTCGAGGCTGATGCTGGTAGCTCTGGACAGGGCAGGGCACAAGCTCCCGGGGTCGTGGCATTTTAACCTTGAGGGGTAGAGGGCAGTCAGGGCAGAGGCCCTAGCAGACAGGTCCTGTCAAATCCAGATCAGCTGAGACAGAAGCACTCCCCCGCTGTGCTGCCTTCCTTCCCGTCCTCTGACGGCACCCCTCTCCACCCCTCCCTCACCCCTCATCTGGCTTTCTTTCTTCCTCTTAAAAACCCTAATGAAGCATTTGAAAATAGCATCCCTCTCCCCTCACGATGGAGTTTCTGTCTTCACTCTGCAGCTCAGACAGCAAATCTGGAACAGCTGAGCGTTTTGAATCTAACTGCTGAAGGAGTAAAGGGGAAATTAGCCAGGAGAGAAAAAAAGGGTGTCTTTTCTGCTAATGTGTTGACACGATAGCATTTCCACATGAAAATCCTCAGCTTGGTAGGGGCCTCCAGAAGTCATCTCATCCATCCCCCTGCCTCTGCTAGTTCGGCCTTTCCACACACAGGAAGGTATGGGGGATCACCGCGGTGGGATGAGATGTCCAGGGGAGTGGATGCCAAGCCTTCCCTGCCACCTCTGTGGGCCCCTCCCTGTTGGAAAGTTTCGGGTAAAACTGACCCGAAACCTCGACCAGGAGAATCTCCCAGGTTACCCTGTGGTGACCTCTCAGGGCGGGACGGAAGGTGGGCAGCTGCCGTCGTGGGGACATGTGTGGTCCCATAGTCCTACACGCTGTGAGGTCCGTGGCTGTACCACCCTCGGGGAAGCTGATGTTTGGACGGCTGAGGGCAATGCCCATGGCTGTGCAGCTGTTGTGGGACCTGCGTGGAACCTGCAGAGCCACCAAGAGCTGCTTATAAACAATCAGCTGGACAAAGCAGTGTAAGCACGCCTCAGCTCTGGTCTCAGAAACGCACCTGAGCCCTTAGAATGGGCTCTTCATACCCAGGGTGCCTTGATGTAGCACAGCTGCTGGGCGCCGAGACCCTTTTACACTGGCTACTCCAGTGTCACCTCCCACAGAAAGCACCTCAGACAGACCCTTTAGGTCTAAAGCTGGGGAAGGAGACATGATTAAATGAAGGCCAGCACAGTGAGAGGATAGAGAGAGACTGGGGCAGGGGGGCAGGGGGGGAATTATGGAGATAGCCCCCAAACCGACTGTTAAAAAGGTTCTAAATATTTGTAATTCTCCTTTGAAAAATAAGAATAGCCTGCACTAATTGAACACCACGTGCCAGACACTGACCCAGGCATCTTACTATGCTTTTCACTCATTTAATCCTCACAACCGCTATACTGCCCATCTAACAGAGAAGTTAAGCGCTTTGCCCAAGGCTGCACAGCTGGTTAGTAACAGAGCTGGGATTGGAAGGCAGGCATTTGAGTTCCAACGCCTAGACCGCTGTGCTGTATCACCTCTTAGTTAATTCTTGTTAGCGTGTCAGCATCCTGGTCCTTCGCTGGTCAGCTCCCTGAGAGCGTCGTCTATCAAGGGAAAAGGCTAATGGCTGTTTATTCCGCAACACGGCCAACAGTCGTCAGGAGGCTGGAAGACTGGCGGTGCCCTCTGGGCTTGTGAGTTTCTGGTATTTTCACTGCAGTAGAGGAAGCTGACCTTGAAACAGGCCTGGTAGGGAGAAGGCCTGGTCTCAAAGCAGCAGCCACACTGTGTCCACTGTCCCTTCTCTAGTGCTTCCCTGTCCAAGTCTACAAGAGCCCGGGTCAAACACAGACCCAGGAGAAAAGCTGCGGTAAAGCCTGGTCAGTGACCCCTTCAGGAGGCTCCTCTGCAGGGAGTGGGACCCCTGAGAGGTATGAGTAAATCTGCTCCTGATAGATCTGGAAAGAGAGGACACACACGCACAGTGATAAACCTCTTCCAGCCAAGTGCCGATGATGGCTGCTGGGAGTGAGAGGAGAGGGAGCTGAGTGCTGGGCTGCAGGGAGAGGCTGGTGGTGAAAGAGCAGGGCCTTGATCTGAAGTGTGAAGGCAGGCAGGGCCCGCAGCAGGAGAGGGAGGGTGTGGGCTTCCCCGGGCAGGAGCACAGGCGGCAGCCAAGGCAGGCCCGCTCCCAGCATCATCTGGGCTCGAGAGGGAGGCACGGCCTCATTGCATCCTCCATCATGCTAAGAAGGAACCCAATTCTAAAGGCAGCAGGGAGCCATGTAAGAGTTGGGAATGGAGAGCAATAGACACAAAGCTGGGGGTTACGGCTTTTGATTGATTCTGTGCCCAAAGACAAGGAAGGAGCTTACCGAAGAGGGTGGGGAGAAAGGTGGTGAGGCCTGGACCAACAAGGTAGCCATGGGCACAGACAGGAGATAAGCAGTGCAAGAAGCAAAGGCATGACTGGGTCACAGTGACGGCACCAGTGGCAACAAGGAAGGAAGCTGGTGTTTTGAGGGGTTTGTAGGGAGAAGGGGGTTGCTAAGTGGGTTTCCCTATCCTTCACACCCTCCTGAGCATCCTCTCCACCCCCGCCTCCCTGGCTCGGAACCATACTTGCTCCACTGCACTGAACCCCCTTCTGTTACCTCATCTAAGATCAAGGTTCACTTCCCCCAGGACTCCTTCCCAGACTGTTGTCCCTGGGGCCTTTGGCCATGACAGACTCTTGTGCCCTTCCCCCATCAATGTGTGTGTCTGTGACCTACTGCTGGTGGGCACTGTGGATAGGTTTCAGGGGTGCTTCTCTGAACCCTGTACTTGGATAGGGCTCATAGCCCACAGGCCCCCCAAAACATGATTATGTCCACTCTGTCTAGCACCAAGGAGAGCAGGAGAGGTGTGATGGCAGGCAGTTGAGTTGACTGTTCCTTCTTGGAGGGACCTGTGGAGGAGTCCTTGCTCTGCTTGCATCCCCCAGAGCAGCAGGGCGGAGGGTGCTCACTTACAGCAGCTGGGCCTGCCCTCCAGGCCTGCAGGGTGGCCTCACCAGGCCCTTTCTGGACCCGCAGCAGTGCTGCTCAGGCCTTGGCCCAGGACTGGGAGGCCCATGGCTGGCCAGTGGGCTCTGCGCTGCTCCTGAGAAGTGCTTTCATCTTTATGCCTCGTTTCCTGTCCCCGGGCCAGGCTTCTGTCCCTGGCAAACATTTCTCCCCATCTATGAATGAGGGTTCATTTTTGTTGCTGCTGTCAACCGATGATTCATTTTTAATTGCCTTCAGTGTGGGATCTTGCAAAGGCTTTTTCAAAACCTGTATAAGTCCATCCTACAGAACACAAGGATTTATACAGCACCTACTATGTGTGAGGCAGTTTTCTAGCCCTTTTCACTGTATGCATAATCCACTTGAAGAATTCTGTGTCAGGCATTTTTTTTTTCCTTTTAGAAACTATACTATCTTTTTCAGTGGTAGGTTGTTTGATTAAGTGTTCGTGACTTTCTGTTGCATAGATCCTACCAGATCACCTGCTCCAGAAATATGCCTTGGACATTCTCAGGATGGCAAATTTTTGTTTTTAAACTGACTGCATTCCAGGCTCAGGAAAAACATTCATAATAGTCACTGCCCTCCATGATCTAGCGTGGGAGAGAGGCGTGTGTTTCAGTAACAGCCTTGGGAGGCCAGCTCTGATAAAGGTGAACTCGGCACAGAAGAGGTCCACCGACGGCCAGGGGTGCTTAGAGATGGCAAGGAAGGCACCATCCCTGAGGAGGTGACCTGGAGCTGAGCTGTACTGTCCTGGCATGCCGGGGAGACCAGGTCAGGAGACACTGCTGACTGAGGGCAGCCTCGGAGCAGAGCCTCTAGGGCTTGGGACCACTCCCTCTACCTCGTACACCCCGCACCTCCTCTCTCCACACACTCAGAGAAAGCACAAGACGGTGGGGGTGGTCTTCAGACTCTGTGGCCTTGAGGGGCTCTCCCAGGGACCAGTCTAGCTGAGCCCTTCATTGGATCCCTGGTTCCCATCCCCCTCCCCTTCCTCTAAAATTCCCCACCAGGCTGAGGCTTCTCAAAAAAAACTCTGGGAAACAGTTTTTCTTCTGGAGGTCAGGAATAAGCTGTCCCACAGGAAATACCAGATGCTTCAATCTGGGCCAGCCCAGCCTCCAGGCCTGCCGGGGGCCCTCCCCCAGCCCGCGCACATGGCCAGGGGTCCAGGCTCTGAGCGGCTTGGAAAAACTGCCTTTCTGATGATCCCCCCGCCCCGTGAAGGGCGAGGGCCGTGGTCTACATGCTCCACCTCTCCTGGAGGTCTCACTACTCTTTTGTCCCGTTTGGGTTTAAGACTGAAGGCAGCTGGGGGACTGAAGCTGAGAGACAGTCAAGGATTCGACCAGGATGTCTGTTGGCAGGAGGATATCTGCTCCCCGAGCCTTAGCCTCAGACTGAGGGAAAATGGCAAGATGGGGTCCGTTTCTTCTAAGCCGCACGTTTGGGGGCCGGAGGTCATCTGCGCACGCCCCTGCCCTCCCAGATGAATGGAAGTGTCTCTCTCTAGAAGACAGTAACCCTCGTTCCCTGATTCCTGTGCCCCATATAGTTCTCGCTCTCACCACAGAGTTCCTAAAAATCCAACCTAAATCCTTTCTCTTGCAGCGTCTGCAAATTCTGTCTCCTAGCCACAATGAGAAGAGATCCTGAGGCATTGCCAACCCTGGTGGGAGAGCATAGTGAGGTCCTTCTGAGAGGTGGGGTCTCAGTGAGAGTGTAGGAGGGAGGGGCGCAGATCAGCCATCCTGCCCCAAGGGGTCGGCAGGACTGAGGTTTCCCTGTTGAAGACCTTACCCAGGTCTCCTCCAGCCTTAGTGAGGTTCTCTGGGCAGAACTGACATCACCCTTCCTCTCTCTGAATATCCTGGTATTTGTTGGTCAAGTCTGTGCATCTCATGGGGTCAAGTCTGTGCATCTCATGGGGTTGCGGGGACTTTTGAGATCAAAGGCCATGCTGATTCGCATACGCACCTGGGATGCACACAGCCTTGCCCGCTCAGAGCCAGTGACTTGTGCCGGGCAGTGTGGCGGAAAGGGAGGTGGCCGGAGCCAGTGGCTCCAGGCGGCAGGATGCACGTGGCTCTGGCTGTATCCTTCTCCTCGTATGATGACGGCTGCCCTGACGACAGGGCAGCTTTGGGCAGGACGCCGTGCTGCTGGCTTGTGTGTTTGTCTGATGGCAGGGACGAGGGTACTGCTGCCCTCCTGCCTGGCCCAGCGAGCCCAGTCCTCAGCCTGGTGTATCCCCACACCCTAAGGGAAACTCCCCAAACGTGTCCCCCAGGGAAGTAGCCAGCCCTGGGATGAGAGAGCTAGGATGGGTGAGGACCAGACTTCTGTTCATGCCCAGCCTGACCCCTCCTTCAATCAGGTCAGAAGAGGTGTGCTGGGGCAAGGGTAGCCCTGTGGAAAAGAAGGCCATCCCTCTCTGAGGGGACCAAAGGACCCTGCACTGAGAGAGGCAGCCCCACAGAGGCCCTCTCCCAGCCCAGCGCCCCTCATCGGCCATGATTCTCAGCTCAGATACCATTCCTGAAAAGCCAGCTCCAGGGTCCCAGGCTGGTCACTGTCTCCTCCCAACAGATCAGCCCACAGGCCAGTGTCCCTGCTGGACAGGGGCTCCTGCCCTCCCCCGCTCACCTCTTTGTTCAAAATGCCCTTTTCTAGGATGCATTCCCAGAAGCATTGCTGTAAGCAGGGCAGAGTGTCCTCACCTGCCAGTGTCCCTACCACAGTCTGTAGACCTGAGCCTGACTACTGCTTGTCTCTCTCGGTGACATCCAGTGTGAGGGCCTGGGTCCATCTGCCCCTTCTATTGTGCTGATGCTCTCCAAAGGCAGAGGCTCTTTCTCTCTCTTCTTACCTTTCTATCATATCCCCATGAGAGAACTTGCCTGGGTCGGGGGCGGTTGGGTATACTTAGGGATCAGTTATTGTGAATCTGGGTTATCAGCAAAAAGTGCCTTGGCTCTGGTGGGGCGAGCAGGTTGGTTCCCACAGGGCCTCTGATTTCTGGGCGTGTGAATAACTCTTGCTCTGATGCTCCAAGTGCCCGGCAGGTGTTGGGTTCAGACCCGGTCCACTCAACAAATGTTCCTCTTCCCACCCAGGCTCACTGTGCTCCGTCTCCATTGAGAAGGCACTGCCCGAGGACAGAGGCTTATACAAGTGCGTAGCCAAGAACAGCGCCGGCCAGGCTGAGTGTTCCTGCCAAGTCACCGTGGACGGTAGGTCGTGCCCACCCACCCCTGCCACACGTAGAATCCCGCTTCTCAGCGCCCCCTTCCCACCGTACCTGAACAGGGCTGCAGCCGAGGCTGCCATCCCAACCTGAGGCATTCACTTTGTGGGTGACAAACCATCTTTTGCAAAACAATGAGACAGGAAGGAAAGTGCGAGCTCTACTTGGTGGTCCCCTGTGACCTCACAGCCCTGCCCCCGGCTGGGAAGAGGGCTGCTCACCTTGCTGGTCCCCCTTCCCCAGTCCTGATCCCCACATGGCCAGGCAGGAAAGGGTGAGACAGGGCAGGAGGAGAAAAGACACACCCACAGGAAAATGACTACATAGTATTTTACAAGCCGCAGAGAACAAGTGTCAGTGCCAGCAGGACAGACCCGTGAGGAAGAGGGAGCAGAGTGAGGTCCAAGTGGGGACACTTCCTCCAGGAGGTGAGTAGGGGCTGAGGCTTCGGGTAACGGGGACAGGCCTGCCTCTGCAGTTAGAGAAAAGTACTCATAATACAGCAGAGGGAGAGGAAGAGACGCATGAGGACGGAGAGGCTTACCAGGTCTGAGTGGAGTTTCTTGTGAGGAAGGGGCGAATCCAAGCTGTAAGGAATGGGGATTTGTCCTAAAGAAATGCAGGTAGTGTGTTTGTGACTTTCCTTTTCTCCTCTGTGTAGGGTTAGAATAAGAGGCTTGGAAGTAGATGGTTTAGGCCACCACCCTCACTTGGGACGGGACACCCGGGCTGTTCAGAGAGGGAAAGCTTCCCTCATGAGGTTCCCTGCTCTATTGAGGGCCAAGCCAGGGCCAGAGTCCCATCTTGGGACTTGCAATCCAGTGCCCTTTCTTGGTATTTCGTTACTTGCCTGGAACTGTCTAAAAAGGTAGTTTGGGGGAAACAATTTCTTGCCCTTGAAACGCCTGGTTAGTAACTATCAGTGACACGTTAAAAGCTAGTGTCCAAATAAGGCATCTTGAAGACCAGTTTTGTTGTTCCTCTGACTTTGAATATAATCACTTGGCTTCTAAACCCCTAATCTGTTTCACCCCCGTTCCACAAGATGTGGAATCCTTGTCTCCATTCTGGATTTTGTAATATTTCCTGATCATAAAAGCCGAGATCCGTGACACCTAATGAGTGGGAGAAAAGAAAAGAGAGTCTTAAAAACCAAAGTCTTCTTTAAAAAAACATATAATGGTAACACAAATTAAATTGTCAGTAGCCAACAGTAAACCTGAAACTGTAGAATATTGTGGGTGTCTCCCTGGAGTTCTGTGAATGTGTTTGTCACACGGGCTCTGGAGTCTAAGGGAGCAGATTCCATGGGTCAAAGTGTATGGTCAGTTCAGAAGGGGGCTTGAAACACATGTTTTGAGGCTAGGGGCCGCTGCTTCTGATTACTCCTGTCACCCACCCAGGTCAGAGTTCTGCTTCTTTCTAGACAGGTACTGCAATTGAAAAAACAGTGTTTCTGGGAACTTGACCCCAGAAACCTATTTCTAGCAGCGCCACACTTGGGACCCATGCTGGTTCCAGAAGGAAGCCCTGCCTGTTAATGAGGTTATCTGCTTTGGGAATCCCTAGCCTCTTTGGGTCCTATTTACATGGCTAGCTGAAGGCAGGACTGCAGTTCATTCTCCTTATCTGCAAAGTGTCAGCACCTTTTCCAGAAAGAGCAAATGGCTCATTTTTAAAAATTTCCTTTTTCCCCAGAGAATACATTTGGGGATTCTTTTTTTTTTTTTTTTAAGGTTTGGGAATTCATTCTGCAACTTAAAGGGCTTTCTTTGCCCCTAAGTTAGTCTCCTTCTAATCTTAGCCATCATAATGTCCCCGATCCTCTCAGCTCTCCCCGCACCCTTAGGCGAGAGTACCTGGCTTAGAGGTCCCAGTGGGCCCATGCACCCTTTGATATTATAGGCAAACTTTTATGTGTTTGTGGGTTAGAGCATTTTTCTGAAGAAAGGGTCCACAGGTTTCAAACAAATTCTTAAAAGAAGTCATGAATTAAAAGACAGTGAAGAACCACTTGCCCTAAGAAGTAACCTTGCCTGAACTTTGAAGCCTAGCTGTTGGGCAGGGTCTTCCATTGCTCTCCACCTGCAGCTGCCCTGCTAAACCTCTGGATAAGACCAGTCTTGCTTCCCTCCTAAGGGGCTGCAAGGTCCTTCTCATCTCGGGGTGAGGACCACAGCTAATGCTGATGTCAGGCTGGCCCTGCCCCCGACAGTCACTCACTATCACTCACGTAGCCTGTGCTGGACACCATTTAGACTATATATCTGTGGCTAATAGAATGATATATTTCAAGACCTCATGAAGATGACTTTGGCTCACTGGCTGTTCCGTATTAGCCACACTACTACTTCCCTCTTATAGGAAAGACAGAGGGAGGTAGCCTTCATAATGCAGCACACCTGGCTCTTTTAATCCTGCCATTTGGGTTGTTTCCATAAGAAAAATCTCTCACTGTTGTGGCCTCTCCCGTTGTGGAGCACAGGCTCCAGACGTGCAGGCTCAGCGGCCATGGCTCACGGGCCGAGCCGCTCTGCAGCATGTGGGATCTTCCCGGACCAGGGCACGAACCCATTGTCCCCTGCATCGGCAGGTGGACTCTCAACCACTGCGCCACCAGGGAAGCCCTGTGCACTTGATTATGGTCATACCGCCATTCCTTCCAGGTTAGCAGCAGACATGTCAACTTGTACCACAGAAGGCAGCTGAAGCCTGGGGTGGGTAAGGACTTGTCAGAAAACTCACCCAGGAGGAGAAAAAGCTGACCTTCAAGACCTGCCATGGCCTGCCATGGCCAGAAACTCTTGTGCATTTTTAGTTTATGCAGCGGTTGGGCAGGGTATCTTTCTCAGTGGGAAAACCCAGGCTCAGCGAGGGTCAGCAGCCTTCCCCAGTCACTCAGACAGTAAGCAGGAGATGCTGTTTCCCTGGGTGTCTCTGATCCAAAAGCCCAGGCCCTTCGAGCCACCCTGCACAGGGAGTCACATGACTCCCTGGCATGAGTTACCCTGGCAGGACTCCAACCCAGGTGTGTCTGGTTCCAAAGTCTGCACCTTTCCACCACCTGCATGGCCTCCCTGTCTAGTGAGTAACATGGCAGTGTCCACTTTCCGAGAGATCCACGTCTTCCTTACTAACAGCCCTTCTTGCTGGGAAGTCCTTCTGCACCTCTGGCCAGAGTGGCCCACTCCCTCTCATTCAGACCCAGGTGAGAGGTAAGGAAGCAAAGCCCTTTGTAGGCCCAAATCCCAAGACCGGGCAGATCAGGCCGCCCTTCCCAACCACCTTGCCAAGGGCATCGGGCCTCAGCTACCAGTGAGATCAGGGGCCTTGTAACCATGGAGGCTGGTGTGTGCATTTGGTAGGGGGTGGCGTCCCCATGGGCCTTCTCTCAACCCGTATGTCAGTGCCCGCTCTGCTCCTGGGGCTGGGGTTAAAAACAGTGAATGAAACAAGTTCCTGTTCTCAGAGCCTTTACATTCGAGTGAGGGAGAGACAAAAATAAGGATGAACAGATATGTCATACGATCTCAGGCAACAACACATGCTGTGAAGAAAGCAAAGCAGGGTGATGGGGGAGCGTGCTGTTGTCGGAGAGGGTGAGGCCTCTCTGAGGAAGAGGCATTTGAACAGAGGCCTGAAGGCATCTGGGAAGGCGTCCCAGCAGTAGCACGGCACAGGTTAAGGAACAGGAGCAAAACCCTGAGCTGAGACTGTACGGGAGACGCTCCCAGAAGGAGAGGTAAGGAGGCCAGGGTGGCCGAGCCCCGGGCCAGGGGCAGAGTGGTGGGAAATGAGACTGAGGAGGACCAGATCTGCAAGGCCATGTAGGCTGTGACCAGGACGCTGGATTCTATTATAAGTGCGGTGGGACAGCCCTGGCTGTTGTAAAGGATCACTCAGGCTGTGACCAGACCCAGGAGGGGTAAGAGGGAGAGCAGAGTCGAGGTTACCACAATAGCCCAGGCATGAGATGATGGCAGCTTAGACTCTGCGGAAGAGGTGGGAAATGACCAGATTTATAATGTTTTGACAGTACCGCTGATAAGATTTGCTGATGAATTGGAAATAGAGAGAAAGGGAAGTCAAAGATGACCCTTAGTTTTCATGAGGGAGCACAGGTCAATGGTGGTCCCACCTACTAAGATCAGGATGGGTAGGGGTGGGGGACAGTCAAGACTTCCGTGTATGTGAAGTTTCAGGTGTCCATTAGACATCCAAGTGGGCCTGTCACGTAGGTTGACCTTTAGATGAATCTGGAGTTGAGGAGGGAGGTCGGGGTTAGAGGCAGGACTTGAGGAGCCATCTTCATGAGGCCACTGAATGCCCTGGGAGTAGATGAGGTCCCCAGGGGTGGATGTGGATGGAGGAGGGAAGGAGAGAGTCCAACACTGACAAGTAAGGCAGGACAGAGGTCTGCGAAGGAGACGGAGAAGGACTGGCCATGGTGAGACAGGAAGAAATCAAGCAGAGAGGGGTGTCCCAGAGGCCAAAGGGTGATCATTTCAATAAGAAAGGAATGATGGAGATCATTGTGTCAAAAGGCTCTGCCAAGTAAAATAAGTTAAGCCTGAGCATTAGCCATTGGATTTGGCAACTCGGGGTGATTTGCAACTGTAAGAAGGGAGATTAAAGCCTAATTTGAGGTGTATGTAGCTAATAACTAGCTGGGTAGGGATTTAAACCCACACCTTGGCTCCTAGCCACTGTGGTCCACTGCCTCCATGGCCAGGGAGCCCTTGTGACTGTGGCTGAGCCGACCCCCACTTCTTTTGTTGGCCTCAGTCTCCTCCCACTCCCATTTGTTCTTCATATTGTCTCAGGCAGCTAAAATGTATTAGGTTGAACTAAATAAAATTGCTATTTTAGTAGGTCAAAAACACTTGAATATTGGTGAATGGTGTGGTTCAACCCGAAACAGGGGTGTAAAGCACTTAGCATGGTGCCAGGCACGGCATCTCATTCGCTCCTCTGCTGGGGTGTTGTTATTCCCTGTTTCCTGGTGAAGGAGGTCAGGAACTTGCCCAAGGACTCACAGTCACCAGCCTGCAGAGCCAGGAAGGCACTCATCCTGACCACAGCTCTCTCCCTCCTGATTTTGCCAGCATGCTGCTCGCTCCTGGGCAGAGCGAGCGAGAGCGAGAGCGAGAGCGAGAGCGAGAGAGAGAGAGAGAGACAGAGAGAGAGAGAGAGAGAGAGAGAGAGAGAGAGAGAGAGCGAGAGCGAGAGCGAGAGCGAGAGAGAGAGCGAGAGCGAGAGCGAGAGCGAGAGAGAGAGAGAGAGAGAGAGAGAGAGAGAGAGAGAGAGAGAGAGAGAGAGAGAGAGAGAGAGAGAGAGAGAGAGAGCGAGAGCGAGAGCGAGAGCGAGAGCGAGAGCGAGAGCGAGAGCGAGAGCGAGAGGCCAGCCCCTCTGCCCTGCCCCCTCCTGGGGCTCCTGGAAGCTCAGACCACCCACCAGAAGCCTCCCAAGACCTCACTCCCCCTACCTAGGGTTGCAGCTCTGGGAATGACCTCTCTCGGGGGAGACAGAAGAAGAAATGCTGCGTTGGAAGGCTGAGCCCAGAGCTAGCCCAGGAGTGGAAGGGGTGAGGCATTGTCCATATAAGGACACGTTTTCCTCTCTATGTTGAGGCCACCCCCCGTCCTCACACCACCACCTTCCTCCCCACTGCTTCTTTGGGGGCACCAGCAGACCAGCAAAGGACTCCAGCCCTGGGGCCCAGATCTAGAAATGGAGTTCAGTTTCATCACAAACCGATTAAAATAGACAGAAAATACATGCTGCTCTTAAACTTTTATTACTATTATTTTTATCCCCTGGGCAGCCATGTGAGCACAAAGCTGGTTCTGATTAAGCACGTGGTCCTCTCAGCGCACTCCTTGCTGTGGTTCTCACGGACAGACTGATGGCTAGTGGCTCATGGTGCAGGCACAGCCCACAGGGGGCGGGGGTGCTGCAGAGGGAAGAGGGGGCTTGTTGCACCCCTGTGGGGCTCCAAGTCTGGGGGTGTGCCTGGTCAGCCAGGGAAACATGAGCCCCTTTCCTCACGGCCAGACGGAAAGATAAGGAACATTTACAAACAAGGCTCAAAGCACATGACGGGGTGGTGTACGCACAAGTCAGTGTAAAGCAGGCACCCAAGAGCTGAGGACAGATGAGGAGGCAGGAAACATACAGCAGGGGCCCATCCAGGAGGGCTTTGTGAAGGTGGAGGATTCTAAAGCGGATTTGGGAAAGGAGGCGAGGAAATGTGGCGAACAGGAGAAATGAATGAACCGTCGCACGATTCTCTCCCTAGAGCCTTGTAGTGCATGAGGCAGAGAAAATAAGTGTAGTTTCCCTTGTACAAATGTGGAAACAGAGACCCGGGGCAGCTGAAATGATTTGCCCACGATCCCAGGATTGCTGATGACAGAGCTGCAACCAGAGCCCTCTTCTCTCCATCCCTACTCTAATGACGCTTGGAAGCAAAGCCCATCATGACCCCATGAGGAGAGAAGGAATCTCAGTCCCCATCTCCTTTCTCTCAGGAGCCCAGGAAGACTGGGCCTCTCCTCCTTTGCTTGCTTATGCCTCAGTTTCCCCATCAATTAAAAAAAAAATCTTGCTCCTTCCTTGTCTCCCTCCTCTGATGCCCCGGAACTCACCGGGAAAAAGACGGCAAAGCGAGTACTCATGCCAAGGAAGAGAGGACTGTCTGTGCACACTCTGGCCTCGCCTCCTTTTCCTTAAAAGGGGGGAAAACAAAGACATTTGTGGGCGCGCCTTTCTTTAAATTGTCATTGGTGCTGTCAGAAGTGCTGGTCTTGAAGGAAGGGAAGAAGGGAGGGCCCCAGACAGGGAACCATAGACTCACCCCATGACCTTGGTTTATGGCAGCCTGATCTGCAAATGTCAAGCGAAGCGTACCCGCCCAGCCCCTAGTTCTGTGCTTCCGAGCCCACCCCGCAAAGCCCCAGAAGCCCAGTCTAGGTGAGAGCACGTGTTAGAGTCTGGAATTGCCCCACCGTGGAGGCGGGGACAGAGAGATGGCCCTTCCTCCCCAGACAGGCCACAGGAATGTGGCCAAGCGGCAGCTGGAAAGTCCCACCCCCTCCTTTCTCCCTCTGCGCTTCCTCTTCAGGAGCAGGAAAAAGATGCACAGGAAGGGGCTGGGAGGGGGAGGCTCCCTCCCAGCTTAGTCCCTGAAGAGCGTTCCTTGTGGGGAAAATGCTGGAGCCCAGTGATAGCGGTACAGCCAGCCCCTTCTTATCCCGGTCCCAGCAGCTTGCTAGAGTCCAGGCTCTTCTCGGCCCAGTGAGGGCCTTTTCCACCCAGCCCAGTGCTATGTCACCCTGCTGCCCTGACAAAGGAGGGTTTCCCCCGGCATCTTCCACACTGGGCATGAATGGGAAGAGGGGGAGCGGAGGACAGCCCCGTGGAGTTGTGCGCTCACCAGGGCAACATTTCAGCTCTGCCCAGAGGCTGCTGCTGCAGGGTTCCAGTGGCTCTGCTTTGGGGAGGGTGCAGAAGCCCCCACAAGGGCTCCAGGGCTCAGTCCAGAGCCCATGAGGCATGCCGGCTGCCTGCTCAGAGGCCTTCATCTGGTCTGGAGGTCTGTCAGTGTCCCTCGGTACAAGAGTCAGAGACAACAGGCTGCAAGCCCCCTCCAGACCATGAGGCCAGGGCAGCAACCCATGCTTCCCCTGTTCAAGAGACCTCTCTACACAGAGCGGGCTTTTGGAAATCCAGAATGTTTAGCCCAAGTGCGTTAAGACCCAGTGAAGGGAGAAGATAGGCACTGGTGAGCAGAGGGGCTCTGACTGTCCCCCAGCCCTGCCAGTGATGCGATTCTGGCGGCCCGTGCCTGCAGCAGAGGCGAAAGCGCTACCCAGCTCCCAGGGTAGCCTGTCCATCCATCTTCAGGGCAGCTGTGCTCTGCACCTGATTTATAAGGCCGGGTGGTGAGGACACTCCTTCTTTGGTTCTCTTGAGAGGAAGGTGCCTGGCCAGCCCAGCAGGCGCTGAGGGCCCTCAGAGTGGAGCGGGACGGGGAGGACCTGTTGGGGTTGAGGTAGGATGTTTATTGCGATGCCTCTTCTGCTTCTTCCCCTGGGCGCTGCCTACTCATGTTTGTCGTTAACCTGTTTTGTTCCAGATGCCCCCACCAGTGAGAACGCCAAGGCCCTGGAGATGAAAGCCCGGAGGCCAAAGAGCTCTCTTCCTTCCGTGCTAGGAACAGAGAGTAAGTACTCGTTCAGCTCTTCCAGGCAAACCCGGGACTGAGGGCTGGCCGCTTCCCTGCCTGTGCTCCTCGGAGCCTGGACCCTGCCACCACCCTGGTGCCCTGTGAGCTCCCGGTGACCGAACCACTGGCCTTTTCTCACCCCTCCCACCTCTCCAAGGCCTGAGTGGTGTTGCACATCCACATCCTCTGGCAGCGTCACTCAGGCCTCTTCTGCTTCCCACCAAGAACCCTGGGAGACCTTCCCCTAATCTCTCCCAGTTGAGTCTTTCCTGCCACATAGACCTTCTTACACAGTGGCTCTGATCAGATCACTCCTGGTTGGAGTGCCCAGCGGTCCCCAGAGCCCACCAGTCCCGTGGAAGTGAACCCATCACACGTTGCCATCCTGGCACACCTGCCACGTGTAAGCACACATTCTGACATCCAGCCTCAGCCTTTCTTTCCAAGCGCTGCCCCCCAGCTCCTTACTCCTGTTTCATCTTCAAGCCAAACTGAGCTCCTCTGTGTGCACCGGACATCCCTGTGTTCCTCCCTTTGTGCCTTTGCTCTGGCACCTCTCTTGTGGGACAGGCTCCCACTGAAAAGTCATCTCATCCCTGAGCTTGTCTTTGCTCCAGCTGAAAGGAACTCTTCCCTCCCGTGAGCCCCCATAGCACTCAGCATCCCCCTTCTGCCATTGGCTGTCCTCTTCCCAGGGTCACGGTGACGTGTCTGTGTCTCATCCTCCTTCCTCCTTTTTAAGTTCCGTGGGCCTCCAGCTGGGCCAACTTAGGGGTGCACCTTTCAGGATGCCGGTGCCGTGACCTGCTCACAGAAAGGCCTTACCACCATCTCTTAGAACAAGCTTGCAGCTGTGGTCTAAATAGCCAAGCAGGGAAGGGGCTTCTCCTATGACTCTGCCTGGCTCTCTCCCTCATTTTGCATCTTGGCTTCCCCCAGAACCCATTATAAGCTTTTAGGCACTGTGCCTAGGGTCCACGGTGCTTTTACAGGCCCACAAAAATATTTCAATATCTTATAAAATTCGGGAAAAATTTAACTTTCAGGTCAAAGAAAATGTTTTAATTCATAACATGAATATATTCATCTTTATACCAGTGCAGCTGTAAAATATAATTTATGTATGTATGTATGTAAGTATATACATTTTTTTTTTCTTTAGTGAAGGGAAGGAGCCTTCAGAGGCAAAAGTGCTTAGACTCCACAAAGGTCATAATGCAGCCCTGGCTTCCACTACTGATTAATTATCGGTCTAATTTTGCTAGAAGTATGCTTCAAAACCTCCAATTTTAACAAAAGATATGGAGTTGCTTGGGCATCCCCAACACACTCTGTGTTTTAAAAGAGCAAAAGACAAGACAAACTCTTAATTACCGATACTAATAAAGGGAAGTGAGCTAGATTAATTCAAAGGCTGCCTCTCTTTTTCCGTTACAAGGCAGTGTTCTGTAACTTAGTTTTGTTCTCATCTCTTCAAAGCAACCTATTTACCTTCCCAGTGAGGAGCTTGGGTTCCTCATGCACATACCAGCCAAGCTTTTGGGGGGCGGGGAGCACGCTCAGCCTTCAGTATGCCAGGGCAGCCAAATTGGAATGATAATTTCTCATGGATATTTATTTATTTTTGTCTGCGTTGGGTCTTCGTTTCTGTGCAAGGGCTTTCTCTAGTTGCGGTGAGCAGGGGCCACTCCTCATCGCGGTGCGCGGGCCTCTCGCTGTTGTGGCCTCTCCCGTTGCGGAGCACAGGCTCCAGACGCGCAGGCTCAGTAGTTGTGGCTCACGGGCCTAGTTGCTCCGCGGCATGTGGGATCTTCCCAGACCAGGGCTCGAACCCATATCCCTTGCATTGGCAGGCAGATTCCCAACCACTGCGCCACCAGGGAAGCCCTCTCATGGATATTTAACCACTGGGAGCCTCCGATTATCAAAAGTGGACGTTTAATAATAAGTTGTTGACAATGCATAAACAATTCTAAGAAAAACCTAGTGAGAATGGGTTAATGATTTTATCTTCCGAAAGGATTTCTTGGGCCTGTGTTCTATTTAGTTATGGGAAAAAGTCCTCGGGAGAGACATGGGTTCTCATGAGAGCGCCAAGTAATGGTGAACTGGGTCTGATGTGATTGTTCTCCTCTCCTGGGGGCAGAAGCAGGAGTGCCTGGAGTTCGAGCGGGAAGGTCAGCAGCCTCCTGTCCTCAGCTCTGGCACATCTATTCCGGTGAGATCCCGAGGGAAGTGAGGTGGGGTCAGAGGAGAGCCGTGAAAGAGAAAAACAAACTGGAGACAGTGAGCAGACCCGGGACCTGGGCTCTTTACCCTGGAGAAGAGAAGGCTGTGGAAAACCCCAGCCAAGCTGTCATCGTGCAGTTCCAGGGCAGGGGCTCTCGACCCTGGCTGCATGTTAGATTCACCTGGGGAGCATTTAAAACCACTGCTCCCTGCTGCACCCCAGACTAATTAGATCAGAATCTCTGGCAGTGGGATCCCGGCTTCAGTGTATGTTTATGCTCCTGGGCCATTCCAAGGTGCTGTCAGCCAAGCTGGAAACAAGCTGTCCAGAGGGCAGCCCGGTGCCCTGGCACCGCCGGTCTTGAGAAGCAGAACCGGGTCTAACTCTTCTAACTCCATTAAATGTGGAACCACCGCGGGCCCCCGGCCCAGGTCCTCAGGGCATTTCCATCACCTGCCTTTAGGGAGAGAGCAGGATGCTCTGGTGGAGTCTGTGCGCCATGGGTCTTTCCCCTCCGAAGGGTGCAGAGAAGGGGGCTCAGTGGGCAGTGCTGTTCAGAGGAAGGGGCAACTGCAAGTGCTTCATCTCCGTGGCAAACAAACACATTCGTGACTGCATCAGCTCCAGCTGACACTGCTTGTCTGCTGAAGGGGAATTTCACTCTGTGTAGAAAGCCTTCACGGTGGAGTTACAGACAGATGTCTTACTCCCAAAAGAATGGAAGTGTGTGTCTCTATGTATAGTAATGGCCGTGTTGAATCCCTCTGCCGGCCCACGCCTCCTGGCCCCCATCATCCCAGCCTGTCACTCCCTGGGGCACTGAGAGCTTTAGCAGCATTTTTCCTTCGAAACCTGCAGAGTTTCCTGGGTGCCTGTGTACCACTGTGGGGCTTCCTTCCCAGGAGGCTCCTGAGAAGGCAGCTGCCCAGAGATAGGGAATGAAGGGAGTGTCTTTTAGGCCTGCACCCCCAGTTCTTTTCTCACTTTGGGGGATAATTTATATGATTTATCAATTACGTAAGTTAAATATGCATGCCTTCTTGTTTCAACATTTTAACTAGTACAGAAGTTTACCAAGTACAGTGTGAAAGCCCTCTTTCATCCTACCCCTAATTTCACTCACCTCCTCAAATTAATTCACAATTACTGTTTTCTGAATATTCACATATACACATGCAAATATTTCAGTTGGATTTTTTTCTCACAGAAATGGAATTATGCAGCCTGTACACCTCTGCAACTTGCCTTTTTCTCTTAGCGTTGCCGTCCCCAATCCCAGACATCTCTGTTTGCATGAGAAAGCCCAGATTCTCACGTTGCTGAGTGGTCTGGCTGTGTATGTGTGTTCATTTTCATCGAGGGCTGGGAAGTACCTAATCTAACCAGGAAATCCATCTTTCCTCCAGTGACCGAGGGAAGGCTGAGTGGTTTCCTAGTCAAATAGATGGTGGCCAGATGCCTGTCTGCATGCCCTCCCCTCCCCAGCTCGGATGTTTGGTCCTGTGAGGGAGCTGTCAGGTGTGAAAGTAGATGGTGCTTGTCTACACTGGCCTGAGAGCCCCTGGGGGCACCGCTGCTGCCTAGCTCTGGGGAGCATGAGGGAAAAGCCAAGCTGGTTTGCCCAAACCCAAGGGGCCGGATGAGAGAAAACTGACGAGAGTACAAGTTAACCTGACAGACACCAACTCACAGGTACAGAAGTGAGGAGGGGGTCATCTGGGAAGGTTTTGGGATGAGGGAAACGCTAGGCAAGGTTATGAAAGAGGAGAGGAATGTGGTTTGGTTGAGGAGGAGCTGTAGCACTCCTCTTGTGAGCTGGAGGGAGGAATGCACCAGTACTATCGTGAGGGCCTCCGATTCAGTCACCTGCCTGTCACACAAAACAAGAGTTTTTTGAGCACCCATGCAACAGGCATCATCTTAGCCACTCAATCTACGTCACTTCAGGCAAGTCTTATTCAACTGAGCTACAAACAGTTGTTCCCATTTTACAGATGAGCAAATCTGAGTCTTAGAGAACTAAACTGTCTTGCCCAGGGTCTCACAGCTCACAGCTAGTTACATGTGGGCACCGTGAGGGCAACCCTGATCTCCGTTCCTCCCACGCCACCCTGTGCCTTCCATAGTCTCAGGGCCATCCCTTGTGCTGTCCACACAGTGGACACTGTCCACCAGCGGGGACAGAGGTCTGACTGCCATCAGAGCTGGGGGAAAAGAGTGTGACAGCCGGCATGCTTCCCTGCTTCCCTGCATCTTGAGACCTGTCAGGGTCTTTGCTGCATGCCTCTCAATGGGAATTTTTTTCTAACTTTATTTTGATATAATTTCAAATTTACAGAAAAGGTGCAAGAATAGTACAAGAAACTCTTGTATACCCTTTACTTAGATTCATCAATTATTTGCATTTTGTTCCATTGTTTTGTCATTCTCTGTATATAAACTCATATATATATATATATCATTCATCAAATATTCATATCTATGTATCTATATACACTGTATACTATATATACACTATATCTGTTCATATATATTCACCATTCATCATATAGACATATATATATACCATTTACAAATAGAGACATCATGCCCTTGACCTCTAAATATCTACTGTGTATCTCCTAAGAACATAACCACAATGCAATTATTAAAATCAGGACATTTAACATTGAACCGATACTGTTTAACCCACGGTCCCATATTCAGTTTTTGTCGATTGTCCCACTATCCTTTATGGCTGCTTTCCCCCATCTTGATGGGAATTCAGTCTCAGCACTCCTGGAAAACTTTATGCACTCCTCCAGCCCAGAGTGGGTCATCTCCCACCTTTGGAGAGAGAACAAGAGAGACGTGCGTGGGCCTGGGGGAGAAGTATCCCCACCTGTGACGGGGATGGGGGGCATGGGTAGACAGCAATACCCTTCCTTGTTGGACCTCCAGATGCCCATTTACTGTGCCCGGTGGGGCAGTGCTCAGGCACAGGGCATAGCCAAACAAGCCCCTGGGCTGGAGAGCAGGAAATGAACGTCTTGGTTCTGCCTGTAATTGAACATGTGGCCTTAGTCAAAGCCCTTCCTCCCTCTGCACCTGTCAAATGCAGACTTTCTCCAACTAACCCCCCAGGCCTTTTCCAGCTGTGACATCAAGACATTCAATAGAATGCTTTTCTTTGGAGTGATACAGCGCAGGTGGGGTTGGCCAACACCCTTTGTATCATCTGGTACATGAAGGGTGGAAGCTCCGGCAAGCATGAACACACAGCAGCAGAGATATCCTGATGGGAAGGAGGCCATATGCATAGAGTCCAGGCTTAGTGTGTCCAGCTGGAGGGGATCTGACTGGAATTTTGTGTGAGAGAGGCATTGATGGGGCTGAAGGATGGTTTGAGAAAATACAGAGAGGCACTGCCAGTGCGATAACAGGCTCAGGGGTTCCTCCTATCAGTCCGTAAAGCTGACGGTCTTTTAGGAAAGAGATAGAGGAACATCCACAAGATGCTTTTACAACTAGGGGATGGGAACCAGTGCCTGTCCATCTCTGAAATTTCAGTGCCTGGTGTGAAGTAGGGATATAATAGGTATTTCACTTTTCCAATGTATTTATGAGTTCCCCTGCTTCTGGGATCTGGGGAGGATGCAGGTGGAGCACCACTTTATGTTCCATGCCTGGCCTTGACCTTGAGCTTCACCTCTCATACCGGTCACTTTGACCTCACTGACTACTATCCCAGATTACGATGCTCTTAGATATCTTTGCCTTGGTCTCCTGTGTGTGTCTCTCTCCGAACCCAAAAGTCATCTTTGAAAGCATCTTTGGATATCAAAAACAGTGTCCAGTTATCCAGAAGATTTTCTCCAGGATCAAATCTTTCTTTTGATCAAACTCTCTCCAGGATTCAGGGGGCTGGAAGGAAATGCTGGAGGGGTTAAGACTTGGCATCAAGACTTGCTTGACAGGGAAAGATATGGGACCCTGGGAGAGAAGTGGGGCTATTTCCATGAATGTCTTTGAAAGCTGGCACCAACTCCCGGTTACTCCCAACCAAAATACTGGTCTCTGAGGAGTGATGGTGGTCATGCCACCCTCCACCACACCATGCATGTGGACCTGTGCTTCCACTCCCGGGCTGCCACCTCCAGATCCTTCCCAGCTCTTCCATTGTCTCCCACAAGCCAGTTTAATGGCAGGATGGGTCCTCCCAGGGAAGGGCCTGGAGGATGCCCATCAAACAACACTGACACTGCTGTCCTGGCCATGCTGGGCTGCCTCTTTCACAACTGTCCTGACGTTCCGTGCCCTGGGGGCTCAGGGCTGGGTGTTTGCGGTAACAAGAGGAGCAGTGTTCCTCTGGAATCTTCTTACGTGACAGCCTTTGCTATGAGGGGATGTGTATAGGAAATTTGCCCAGAGATGTTCATTCTGGGAAAATGACTAATATTTTTCCACAGGTTTGTAAGGACGGGTTGGAAAGGGCCTAATGTGTGTGTGGGGGGGGAGAGGGACATTGCTGGGGGGGGTTTTCAAGTCCCCTGGGGCCCTGAGCCTCCCCCCCAGTGCAGGACAGTGAGATTCAGCCTTCCATCCCCAGGTCCTCACCTCCACCGTCCTGTTCTGACACAGCCCTGCAGGGTGGGTGCTGTCCCTCCACACGTCACCCAACCCGAGTCCCCTTCAGGAGCTCGTGGCAGAAAGTTAATGCTGATTTTGGGAATTGTGAAGGGTTTGATGTCTATTTTTAGCTAGCTACCTAAAAAAGGAAATGTCCCCGGAGAGGCAGAGATCCAGGGACCTCCCTGTACCCTAAGCTGTTCATGCCACCTCCCCAATTCCCTTTGGCTTTCCATTATCTCAGACCCTCTTGAAGCTGTAAGACCCGCCTTCAGGCTCTGTAAATATCTCCCAATTGCTGGCTCTGATCTTTCTGGAGATCACTGGAGAGAGGGACTCATGTGTCTTCAGATTGAGCAGTCTGGAAACTTCTGTGGGGTGCTGACCTCTGCCCTCCCAGGGCAGAGGAAGGTTCATGAGGCCAGGACTAGGTGGGTGGGGGCAGGCTGGGGCAAAAGCAGAAGATGGATTACCCAGATAATTGGAGGCCAGCCTTCCCAGCCCAGCCCCATGTTTCCCAGGAACCTTCTAAATTCAGTGCTTTGATTTGTGATGTTCTTATTGGGTTGCTTCACTTCTTCCAGCCTCAGTCCCCTGTCTGGGGTAGAAGGCCCAGCACCTGGCAGCTTTGATCTAACTGGTAACAGAGCAAGGGACCTTCTCCTTTTTGTGGAAAGTTACACAAGGATTCAAGCCAATGGGTTTATCTCTGAGCATCAGAGCCCAGAGCCCAGGGGTGCGTTGGAGTGTTCTCGGGAATTCCCATGTTAACAGAGATCCTCGGGGGTTCCATTTATTCCTTTAAGACCTGTTTTCAAGCCTGTGCCAGGTACTGAGCTACGCACTGGGGATACAGAAAATGAACAGGATGGGCCCCGTTCCTGTCCCCAGGGAGCTTGCTGGGGTGTATGCGTGTTGGGGGCAGGTTTCTGCAGTTGCAGTGCCTTGTGATGACTACTGATTGAACTGCCTTGGAGGGGCATGGAACCCAGCCTGGCAGCAGTGATGCGTGAGCTGAGACCTGTCCCAGAATGTGCAAGAGTCAGCGAAGAGTTGACAACAAAATCCTGGCATTGCAGAAACTGAAAGGCCTTCAGTGTAGAGTACAGAGCAGTGCCCCCCAGAAGCTGGCACAGGAACCGGCAACATCCGCACCCCAGGAAGGTCAGGAATCTGTGTTTTCAGCAAGTCTCCCGGGTGATCATCGTGCATGCTAGATTTTGAGAACCACTGACATTGAGCATACAGGGCATGGGTGAGGGTGTTCCCCAAGAGTTAGAAAGAAGGCTGGGTCTGAAAGTCGGGGACAAATCTTGAAGGCCCTTGTCTGGTGAGTTGGACTTGATCCTAGGAGGCAGTGGGCAGCCACTGGAGAGGTTTCAACAGTGGAGTGACATCAGACTTGCGTTTGAGAAAGACCATTTTGGCCACCGAGTGATGGATGTATTAGTGTGGGGACAGGGGACCAGAGGTCTAGGAGGTGGTACAGTTAGAACTAGAATGGTGACAGCGGGGATGTGGAAGTGGGACCAAGGAGGTTATCTCGTTGATGGAATTGAAAGATGTCAGCTCGTGACCGGATATGGGCAGGGAGGGGGCCTTGGGAGAAATGGGGATGAGAAGCAGTATGGGGAGAAGAACCTGGATTTGGTTTTGGATGTGTTGGGTTTGCGGTATGTGCCTAGGGAAATGGTGTCAGGTAGTGGGATGTATGGGTGGGCCCAGGAGAGAGGTCTGGGCTCCAGGAAAAATGAGGGCAGCAGAAAGAGGGATAAAAAAAAAGGAACTCAGAGGGCTTCCCTGGTGGCACAGTGGTTGAGAGTCTGCCTGCCGATGCAGGGGACACGGGTTCGTGCCCTGGTCCGGGAAGATCCCACGTGCCGCAGAGCGGCTGGGCCCGTGAGCCATGGCCGCTGAGCCTGCGCGTCCGGAGCCTGTGCTCCGCAACGGGAGAGGCCACGACAGTGAGAGGCCCGTGTACCGCCAAAAAAAAAAGGAGAGGGAGGACACTCTGCCCTCCTTGCCTCACCCTGTGTCTGAGGTTTGCAAAGATGGTTGGATTTTATTTTCCTTCTGTGATACTCCTCTCTGGCAATGGCTAGCACAGAAAGTTTGGGGTGCTGGAGAAGGGGATGAGGGACAAAGGGCTGACAGCAATAATAAGATAATAAGAAGGGTGCATCCAGAGGAAAAGAAACTAGTTAGTGACCCAAGAAGTACTGAGAGTTTGGGCATCTGGACCAGCAAGAATTTTCCCTCTACTGAGGACCTGAACTGGGGAAGGAGCTTCAGGTGCAGCATGAGCGACCTCGTGTAGGTATAAAGCTGACCTGACCAACAGTGTGGAGACTAAACAGGTGAAGGAAAGTACAGAGCAGTCCTCTGGGGAAGTGTTTGGGGAAGAAAGGTGAATGGGTGGTAGGGCTGGTGTTAGAGCTTGCACTTTATTGCTATACCTTCTTTACAATGTAGCTTAATTCTTTACCACAAATTTTATTTATTCTTCCCACATTCTTTGAATGAGGAAACTAAAGCTCCAAGAGGTTAAATAACAGGCTATAAGTCACACAGCTTAGGAAGTAACAGGGCAGTATTCAAACCCAAGTCCAGTGCCAGAGCCTACACCCACTGCATTTCTGCACAGGGACAGAGAAAGGTTTCAAGGACCTGGTTTGAGGACAGGGCAGAGTGTCAGCTGGAGTCGAGAGGAAACAGGAGGAAAGCAGCCATACACTGGGCAGCAAGAGGGTTAAGTCCTGTTTCTAACTTGGCCACATGTCGTTTTATAAAGCCAGCAAGTCATCTAACTTTTATTCAAATCCATCTCCTTTTTCATGAAATGGAAACAGCGTGAAGTGCCCTGCTTGTGTTTGGTTGGGGTAAGAACCCAATGAGAAAAAGGATGATGACATCATGGGTTAGAAACTCAACTTGCTGAGTCTAGCTCTCTACAAGAAACCAGGATTAGAATCCAGTGACTCTGCTTCCTAATCCATTAAATATGTTCTCCTAAGCCCAGAACGCAATTAATGGATTTCAGCAGATGGTCCTATAAAATATGTATAGAAGAGGATACAGAACATTGTTAATGTTTCAAATAGTTGTTACTGATAGGAACCAAACCAGTTTCAAATGCTAACCAATTCAAACAGGAGGTGCTCGAAATTTGTAGAACTACCATAAAACTTTGGCCTTCAATCTTATTTAACTGTAACATAGAAATATTGCTATTAGTTCAGGCTCTACTTCTGGCCAGGTAGGTTTACCCAGAGCCCCCAAGAATAGTATAGGGGGGCACTTTGGAGTCATCTGCTTTCATTTTGTGCCCTTCCTTGCCTTCTGATTAACTCCTAGCTCACCACTCCAGGGGCTGGCACCCTCCTTCCCTGCCCCCAGAGCTCATCTGCAGCTACAGTGTGCTAGGGCTAGCATAACAAAGTACTGCAGACTGGATGACCTAAACATCAGAAATGTATTGTCTCACGGTTCTGGAAGCTGGAAGTCCGAGATCAGGTGTCGGCAGGTTTGGTTTCTCCTGAGGCCTCTCTCCTTGGCCTGCAGGTGGCGGGCTTCTTGCCTCACACGGCCCTTTTTCTGGGTGTGCATCCCTGGTGTCTCTCCGTGTGCCCAAATTTCCTGTTCTTATAAGGACACCAGTCGGTTTGGATGAGGGTCCACCCTAACAGCCTCCTTTTAATTTGATCACCTCTTTAAAGTTCCTGTCTCCAAATATAGTCATATTCTGAGGTATTGGGGGCTAGGGCTTCAACATATGGACTGCGGGGGACACCACTCAGCCCATAACAACAGCCCTCCACACAGTTCCTCTGAAGAGATGGCTTTCCCTCTCCCAGGAGGTCAGATCCTGGCTCTGGTAGGAGCCCCTCTTTCCTTCCCTTGAGGGCTGCTCTCTTCCAGCTGTGCCGTCTCCCTTCCAGCTGCCCTGGATGCAGGGGAGCAGGGGCTTTGTGGCTCGGCCAATTCTGAGGGTTCCGTATCCCATCCAGTACCCACTCCCGAGGGATCTGGCTTTCCCAGCCTCTTCCCTGCCAGCGTCTCTGGCCTCTCCCTCTCCACCTAGTCCTAGCCTTCTGCTTTCACACCTGTTCTCTTCTCTCTCACCTTGGAAGAAATGTTAGCTTGACATTTCCTCTTCTTCACCCTGCTTCTCTTTGTCCCTTTCACCTCCAGAATTCTGGATGGATTAGTTGACTCCCTAGCTGTGTCCTTGAGAATCTACTCTAGAGCAACTTCTGACCCCGCCATCCCACAGAACCTGCCCTCTCAAATACCACCCATCACCTGATGCTGGTCGTATCCTCCCAGTACCCATCCTCCTCCACCCTGGGTTTCAGGGACAGTCCTTCCACAGCCTCTCTCCTTCAGCCCAGCTCCTCCCTGAGAGTATCAGCTCAGATCAGACCCTGGCCCTTTCTCATCTTTCACTGTACTCTTTTCCCCAAAGAACTGACCCATCCTCACAGTTTCCATTAATGATTGCATGTTGGATCCTAAAATCTTTCTCGTTCAGCTTCCAGCAACTATCTCTAGAATTCTGATCCTGGGCTTCTAGCCAATACACAGATTAAACTCTTTCATCGACCACATTCTCTTGAGCCAAGCCAAACTCCTCATCTTTCACTCCTAGATTCCACGTTCCATCGATAAAATTTTTCCCATTTATTCAAGGAAGATGTCCCTGAGAAATCTTTGTTCCTCCCTCTTGTTTAGCCCCGGAATTCTTTTAACTTTTCTTCCATCTCTTATTTGTATTTTCTTTTCTGCTGCCTTTGCCAAGGCTGGACCTTGATGTGTTTCTCCTAAGAGTATGGCAATAGCCTCCTAGTTGGATATTCTTGTGCCCTGGAACTAGAAAGACCTCCAGGGGTCCTCTAGCCCAGTTGGACTGCCGTTTGTGTCAGGACTTCCTGTTACTCAGGACAGAGACCTAACTCTCAAACTTGACATTCTAGACCAGCACTGTCCAATAGAACTTTCTGTGATGATAGCAGTGCTCTCTGTCTACACAATATGGAAGCCACTAAACATGCATGGCTATGAGCACTTGAAATGTGACTAGTGTGACCGAGGAACTGAATTTTTTATCTTCTTTAAATTGTCACGCCATCTTCGTGCCACTGCTCTCTGAAACCAGCCCTGTGCTCCAGCCACCCTCCACCAAACATCACCCTGACTCTCTACTCTGAGTCACTCTGTTCCTGATCAATGGGGCTCTTCTCTCCAGGTCAGATCATCTCGAGTCCTCAGGTCCACCCTGTGTCGCACCTCCCAGCCATCTCCTCAACAGACACTGCTTTCTCTTTCTCCCTCATTTGAACAACTACATCATGTTGGCTGGATAAAACATTGTTTAGCTTTCTGTTTAACTTTTAGTTTGAAATAATTTCAGAACTATGGAAAAGTTGCAAAAATAGTACAAATATTTCTTGTATACCCTTCATTCACATTCTTCAAATATTGTTTTATCATTTTTGCTTTATTATATGTTCTCTCTCCTTCTCTTCCTCTCTTTTTCAACCTCTCTTTCCTTCTACCTCTTCACAAACACATATACACGTATACATACATACGTACACATTGTTTATGAACGGTTTGAAAGTAAGTTGCACATGTGGTATCCTCTATACCTCAGTACTTCAGTATATATTTCCTAAAAACAAGGACAATCTATTATAAAACCACAGCTATTTGATATAGTGTGGTTAGGGAGGATCTCACTGGTTAAGCAACTCTTTCCCGTTTTTCATATTATAATTTACATACAGTAAAATTCACCCATTCTGTTGCACAGTTCTTGACAAATGCGTATAGTCCTGTAACTACCACCACGACCAAGATATGGTTTCTACACCTTAAAATATGTCCTATGCCCCTTAGTAGTCAACCCCTCCCCACCCACCTTTTCTCTGTCCCTACAGTTGTGCCTTTTCTAAAATGTCCTACAAATAGAATTATACAGTACACAGCCTTTGAGTCTGACTTCTTTTAGCAGAAGAGAAAAATGAATCATTGAGATTCATTCATGTTGTGTATATCAGAAGTTTGTTCCTTTTTATTGATGAGTGGTATTTCCTTGTATGAATGTACCACAGTCCATTCATTCTCCAGTTGAAGGACATTTGGATAACTTCTGGTTTTTGGCAATCACAGATAAACCCACTACAAACATTCATATACAGGTGTCTGTGTGCATGTAGGTTTTCATTTCACTTGGATAAGTATGTTAGATGACTTTTGAACAAAGACCTGAAAGAAATATGAAGATAAGCTATGAAGGTAGCTGAGGATATTTTTACGTATTCACCATATTGCTGTTTAGACAAATGAATAGGTTTGTGTGGCAAAACTGGTCTGTCTGGGTCAGTTTTCCCATGTGAGTTATTTGGAGAATGGGGGGTGGGTAAGAATGAAGGAGACCATTGGTTTGTTCATTCATTTGTTTGTTCATTCATCGATCCATTCAACAAACATTTAAAACATAAAAGCCACAGTCCACAGTCTGTGACCCAAAGGAAGCCTGAGACCCTCGGATCCACACCAAGGACTAAATTTGGTCAGTTTATCTGACATAATTTCCCTTATGAGTTTCCTGAAAGGGTAAGAGAAGAGTTAGTGAGTTTGGGGTTATCATCATTGAAATGGACAATGGAAGCTCAAGCATTTTTCAGAGTTTTTATCTCCCTGGAGGCTCCGGGGACCCCTCCAGAGGCCCTGTTGAGAAGTGGTATTCAGTCGCTCATGAGGTTGTCCATGTGCGACTGCAAGGTCTCCAGAAAGACATATTCAAGGGAGGGCTCCATCTGGATGAGGGGCCAGTGGATCAGACTGTGCCCTCCTAGGATTCAGGAGCCTTGTAAAAAAAAATAAATAAATAACAGAAAATAACTTGTGAACTTCTTTGTTTCAGGTGATGCAACTGTGAAAAAGAAACCTGCCCCCAAGACACCTCCGAAGGCAGGTAATTGGTCACAGCAACATATGCGGGCAAGGGAGTCATCTGCCGTGAGGGGTTTACCCTTTGCTCTGCTAGACTGCCCACTGGGGATGTGGTCCCACCCCGCTCCCCGATTCAAGCTCTGCATTATTCAGGCTGAAATTTCCCCAAGAGTCTCTGTACACCTTGGTCCCCCACCCTCTTCCACTACTTGCCTTTTCTCCTGCTTCTCTGGTATGGACAGCATCACACGATACTGGTGACTTTCCCATCCCTGCTGTGAAATCCTGCTTACCTCTCTGTCCTCCAGTCTGCCCCTTACCGAGATAATCCACTTTGTGCTGTTTTCATGCTCTGCTCTGTATGTCCCTGTGATAGGAAGCCCTGTCTGTTTTCCATGGAAAGACATTTGAGGATGTGAACCATATTGAGCCTGTCAGCCAGGGTGACCTGGAGGTTAGAAGGCAAGATGCTTTGTAACTAATAAAGGAGTAAGGTCACAGACTCAAAAAATTAGGGTAAGGCACAAATTCCACAACAACCAACGAACGGAGAATCATGCCTTGTAAAATTGTGTGGGTCACTTCTGAGGGAATCAGGATCAAGAGACCAACAAACCTAGCAGATCCGTCAGCCCAGGTGTCTGAAGCAGTGGTCATTGCTCAGTCTTACCCTGAAGGTTCCGGAAAGTGAGAGAGAAGCAACAGACCAATGTGGCTGGCAGCGTCGAATGAGATTAGAATGTCTGAGGCTCCCTCCTCCTCGGAGCTCACTCTCTCCCTTGTGCTCCCCCAGCCGTGCCCCCTCAGATCATCCAGTTTCCTGAGGACCAAAAGGTGCGTGCAGGAGAGCCCGTGGAGCTGTTTGGTAAAGTGGCCGGCACCCAGCCCATCACCTGCACCTGGATGAAGTTCCGAAAGCAGGTCAGTAACAGAGGGCAGTGGCCCGAGAACAACCCACACAAGTTCCAGAGCCGTCCTGGACCGAAAGGGATGAGAAATGCTGTGATGAAGGGCAGCATCGCTGCTCATCACAGGGGCCTGAGAAATGGGAGAGCCCCTCACACCCCTGTCACCCACCCACCAAATCTGAGCTCTTAATAACCTTTTCTTCTACATCTAGCAAGGTTGCCTGTTTTATAGACAATTTGTGTGATAGAGAAGAATATGAAGGAAAAAACAGAAACCACCTATGGCCCCCACCTGATTTGGGTATCTCTGTCTAGAATTCTACTTGGAGTCAGGAAAATCGAACCAGTGACCTAAATGACCTCTCAGACTCTAGAGCTTTCTGTGATTCTGTGCCAGCTCACTGAACCCTATCTGTGGCAACCACTTAAACTTACCACATGCTGGAGAGAGAAAAGTGCACCTGAGTATCTGAGTAGATCAATTGTACGTTAAACAGAATTTTGGCTTACTGACCCAGAAATCGAACTTCCATTTATAACAACAGTCCTACAGGAAAATGTTTGAATTTCCAAACAACCAGTTCCTTTTAGAGAAACTTGGGGAGCCTGGCCATTTTTCTGATCCCACGTTGGTAGTGTGTGCCCATGTACCTGTTCAACAGGGGCCCCAGACCGGCAGGCTGGCCCTGGATCAGGACCTCTACAGGAGGTGTGACGACTTCTTCTGAGTCCTCTGTTGCTCTATTTCCAACCCATTCAAATTGTCCTGAGGCCCGGAGGTGGGAGGCTAGTACTGGGGAAGAAAGGAGAGTTGGACTCAAAAGATGAAGAAGAGAAGCTGGCCTTATCCCAAAGCATGTTTGCTTGGGTTTTGTCTGGGCTAGTGGTGTCTGAAGTAAGATGGAATCTCAACCCTCTTCAGAGACATTGAGCCAAGTCCCAGCTCCATCCAACAGAACTTTCTGTAGTGATGTAATCGTACTATGTCTGTTATCCAGTAGAGTAGCCACTAACCATATGTGGCTATTGGACACGTGAAGTGTGACTAGTGCAACGGAGCAACTGGATTTTATACTTCAGTTAATTAAAAATTGTTATAACAGCTTTGTTGAGGTATAATTCACACACCATAAAATTCATCCTTTTAAAGTGTGCATATATTCACAAGGTTGGGCAACCATAACCATTTTCTAATTCCAGAACGTTTTTATCACCTCGAAAAGAAACCCCAGACCCATTCGTAGTCATTTCTCCCCTTCCCCCAGACCCTGGCAATCTCTCACCTGCTTTCTGTCTCTTTGGATTTGCCTATTCTGGGCATTTCATATAAATGGAATCATACAATATGTGTTCTTTTGTGTCTGGGTTTTTTCACTTAGCGTTACGTTTTCAGGGCACATCCATGATGTAACATGAACCAATATTTTATTCCTTTTTTATGGCCAAATAATATTCCGTTTTCTGGATGTTCCACATTTTGTTTACCTGTCCATCCATTGATGGACATCTGGATGATTTGCCACTCAACTAAAATTTGAATAGCCACATCTGGCTGGTGACTGTGGTATTTGATGGCACAGAAGAGGTCAGAACCCACTGGGTGGGCTTTGTAAGTGACTTTGATCAAATCTGTTCTCCCACCATCCCATCCCAGAGCAGCGGAGGGGGCTGGAATGTGCCCCGTTTCCGGTCTGGAGCAGAGAGTGACAGCTCACTCCCGGCCACCAGACCCTGCAGCACCCTCCCTGCTTGTCCCAGATCTCGACCCTGTCAGGGCAGCTTGGCTCTAGATGCAGGAGAGGGGGAAGCTCAGAGTATAGACCTTAGGGGGTCTTCCCCGCTTAGGGGGAAGCTCAGAGCCCAGACAAGACCAGCCCCACACAGCTCGGGCAGCTGCATCCACATCCCCAGGGGTGAGGAGTGTGGGTCAGAGCCCCCTTCCTTTCTGGCTCAAAGTCTCTAGTGCCTGCCCCACTCTCTGTCCCAGATCCAGGAGAGTGAGCACATCAAGGTGGAGAACAGTGAGAATGTCAGCAAGCTCACCATCCGGGCTGCACGCCAGGAGCACTGTGGCTGCTACACTCTGCTGGTGGAGAACAGGCTGGGCAGCAGGCAGGCCCAGGTCAACCTCACCGTTGTGGGTGAGTCTGGGGACGGGGCGTAGGGAAGGCGGGATGATGGACTTCCAGGCCTCATCTCCCGGGGCCACTGCTTCAGCACGCGTTCCCTCTGCCCACAGGCTCCCTTTCTCCCTGCTCTCCCACTCCCTGCTCTCACACTGTTGCTGCCCTTCGTGCTTATTGAGAATCCCAGACCTTGCACACACAGCGTTTTCCTCTTCCTATGAATCCCCTCCCGGTTTCCCTTTCTAGCCAGACTCTGAGCTCTACCATTCCAGCTCTCTCCAGCTAGCCCCTGTGACCCCTTCTCCCCCTGGTCCACTCCCTGCCCCCAACCCCAGTCCCCTCACAAACCCTCACCTTGAATCAGTGCTGCCTTTCAACTTCACTGCCGCTCTGCCTGAGTCTGGGGCATGGCAGAGAGACCACATCGATCTGCAGACTCAGTGCTGGGCTCTGTCAGTGTCCAGGCTCAGCCAAGGTGTCAGCGCTGGTCAGTGCCCTCTCCCACACCCCGAGACAGCCATTCCTCGAGACCCCCCTACCCTGCAGGCCTTGGCCACTGGCCTCTCTGAGAAATAGGAGGCATCAGGCATGAACCTGCTTAGCTTGGTGGTCCCACACCTGCAGGCGTCTCTCTATCTGTGCCCGTGCTGACTCCACCCTCCAGGCTCTGGGTGTTGCCCACCTTTCTCCTGTGCTCCGGACCCCAGGCTCTTGAGGGCTCCAACCCCCGCCACCCCCATTCCCTTCAACTTCTCCCCAGTTTCTCCCATAAATGTTGCCAGGACTCTCCCATCGTCGCCATGCGCACAGGCACGCATAACTCCTGTAGTATCTCGTCTCACTCTGGCCACCCTAGCATCTTTCTCCTGCTCTCTCTTCACGGCCAAACCCTCTGAAAGAGCCAGTCTCTCCTCTGAGTCTCCTTCTTCACCTCCCTGGCAACAATCTTCAACTCCCTGTAGCCTCACCCCCAGGCCCCATTAGTCTTCAGGGACTGCTCTTCTGAGGTCACCTTGCCCTCCTAATCCCCAATCCACTCCCTTTTTCTTATCTCCTACATCCCAGGATTGGGTTCAGAGTCTGTCTTCAGACTGATTGTCAAGGTCACTTTTTCCTCTCCATCTCAGTCACTGTGTTTTTCATGCCCTGGTCAACTCTCTCTTGAAATATCAAACTAGCTTCCTAACTGGCCTCCCACTGTCCGTCATGCTCAGCCCACTGCCCCCCACAGACACGTGGCAGGCGTTCAGGACAGCGAAGGAGCAGCAGATGCCTAACAGGCTGGTCCTAGAGCACTTTCGGGCCTTCATACGTGGTACACACGAAAGCCTCTCACCTGGTCCTTTCATGTGTTTGTTGGCGATCTGTATATCTTCTTTGGAGAAATGTCTATTTAGGCCTTCTGCCCAGTTTTGGATTTCACCTGGTGTTCTTTGTTCTGATCCCCTTTCTTTAGTTTCCTTAGGTCAGGAGTTTTATCTCTGGGAAGGCCGGCGGACCAGAGGCTCAGGGAATAGGTTTCTCATCTATAAAAGACAGGACGCCCTCGCTCTCTCTGTGGTGAATCCGGATGCTTATTTTAATTGTCTCCTCCTGGAGTCAGGAACCCTTTGGGGGCGGGGGATCGGCGCCACTTAGACCGGAACCTGAAGTATTGATTTGGTGCCACGCCCCACCCGTCAGCTCGCAGCAGTATCCAGTTTTCCTTGGTGTTCTCTCTCACCCGCTCCTGCGGGGGGAACGTTAGGGTCAAGTCCCTGGAACTGCTTTTCTGTGACCAGCGCCCCCTGCCCCCATGCTCCCCACGGTGCCACCCGCTCCCCTCCGCCATCACCACCATACGGGCTGCATTTGTGGCCTTTTATGGTTGAGTTTCTCATTCTCCTCGGCCGGTGCTGACAGGGCCATTGGCGTGGCTGTCCGCCAGCTGGCAGGAGCGGCATGTTAAATGCCGTCCTGGGAGGGGAATGGAATGGAGGGGAAGGGCTTTCTGTCTGCTTCCCCCTTGGAGAGCTAAGAATAGAATTGCTCAATAAAATGAGGACTCACGTTGATGGGTACAGCAAATCCACATTCATTCAGAGCCTGTGGATTTAGAATCAGTCCAAAGTAAATCTGGATGAAGCCCAGGTTTACCTGCATGTCTCTAGCGACATCTGTGTATTATCTGATCAGGGTTGATTAAGTAGATGTAAAATGTAAATGAGATGAAACAGGAGTTGTTTGGCCTACTCCAGACAGTTACAAGCACTTTGGAAGCACCCACTTGTGAGCCAGCTAAATAAGGCCAGTTTAGCACAACTTCTACTAATTAGCGGTAAACTTCTCTTCTTGTATGTTTTTTAAAGTACCCCTTTCTTTTCAGATAGTCTCTGACTCCTATTTTTTAAAATGATGATTAAAATTAGCCTTTCCCTGGGCTTCCCTGGTGGCGCAGTGGTTAAGAACCCACCTGCCAACACAGGGAACACAGGTTCGAGCCCTGGTCCGGGAAGATCCCACATGCCGCGGAGCAACTAAGCCCATGTGCCACAACTACTGAGCCTGTGCTCTAGAGCCCGCGAGCCACAACTACTGAGCCTGCACGCCACAACTACTGAAGCCCACGTGCCTAGAGCCCGTGCTCCACCACAAGAGAAGCTACCTCAACGGGAAGTCCGCGCACCGCAAGTAAGAGTAGCCCCTCCTCGCCACAGCTAGAGAAAAGCCCGCGCACAGCAGCGAAGACCCAACACAGCCAAAAATAAAAAAATAAATACATAAATTCATTCCAAAAAATTAGCCTTTCCTTCAGTTACTTTAAATGAGTGATGTTTAGCTATTTTGAAGGCTAATTATTATTATATGTTAAGAGATAGTGCAGGGATTTGTGATGCGCAGAGGACCTCTGCCCACGAGTGGGCCTCCAGCCTCAGCCTCGGAAGGGTGAGGGAGGGGCCTCTCAGGCAGGAGAGAGCAGCGGGACCCAGATGAAGCCCTTCATGCGACTTGTCCAACACAAGAAAACAGGCCACTCTGCGTATCTTTAAAGGAGAAAAACAAAGCAGAGAGGATCCCAGATACCCAGTAATCCCCCAGTACTCTCTGAGCTTGGAACTTGCATGATTTTTAAGGGCAGGAGATTTCTCAGCATAATGCTTGGCTTGGGCTTAAGCAAGATGCATTCTTCATCTTATTCATCCTGATAGCTGGGAAAGTAACAGGCCCCTGGAGTGAGGGTTCAGAGACCTTTTAGAATCTCCATTTGGCTCCGTCACTGGCCAGCTGGGTATTCTCGGTAAGCAAAGTGCCTTGCCTAATCCCGAAGGGCCAGGATTACCCAGATAGATAACCTGGGGGCCCTTGCAGCCCTGCCATTCTCTAAAAGCTGCAGGTGGTTGCTGAGGTGCCAGTGGAGGGAGGCCCAGGTGGGGTTGGGCCCAGTCACAGACCATCTTCAAACACACGGGCACGCAGGGACTGCCAGCGCAGTTACTCCAGAGAAGCAGCAGGGATGAGATCCTCCGTTTTCCCAGGAGTGAGAACATTTGCTGAAGAGAAAATCCTGGAACTGGTGCCATCGGAGCCCCTTCCTTTAGACTCAGCATTTCCCATTCTGCTAGTCAAGTCTCCAGGGAGCCATGAAAGAATTCCAAAGAAGCATGGAGCTCGGGGCCCTGGACACTGAGCCCGCCTGGCCTTTGCCAGGCCATGCCCAGGCCTCCCTCCCAGACTGAGTGCGTCTGTTTCTTTGGCCCTGAGAGCAGGCTGTTCTGAGGACGTCTATTCCGTCCTGAGGGTTTTCATCCCCAGCTCATCCGGCCTCCATGTGGAGCTCTGTAGGTTGGAAAGAACAGAAAGCATCGGGCTCAGCCCGTGGCTCCCGGGGCAGGCATGCGGGTGGGGCCTCCTAATCTCCTCTGACTTCAGACTTGCGTCTGTTCTGAACTCCTTAATATGCCATCAAATTCCTTGAAAGCATTGAGGTTTCACTTTGAATTAAAGCCACCCTCCCCAAACTTTGCATCTTCTCTCATGCTGCAGGCAGTGACATATGTCCTGTGTCAGTTCTCTCTCTTTTAGCCAAGAGACTAAATTCGGAACAGGGTAGGGGATTAATAGTACCTTTTCCAAAATACCCATTTCTCCAAGTTTCCTTTTCTTGACCAGAGCAGGAGGGGAGAATATCAGTCAGTGCAGTGTATCTGTATTCGTCATCTCAAACTACAGGACATTAAACGTGTCCAGTCAGAAGTTTTCCAGGCATTTCCTTTGAGGGAGGGAGGCAGGGAGTCTGTCCTTCATCTTTCTTTAGGCCTTTTTACTTCCTTAGCTGGGTCTTGAGAGGACTTGAACCACTTGCCTGTAAGAGAGTTTAGAGTAATAAACATCTTAGCCAACACCAGAGGTATTTCTAAAAAGACCAATATATCTTTCAGAACAAACAGTTTTTCTAAGAGAACATATTGAACAACCAGTGAAAGTGGTTCCATCATAGGAGGCCTCCAGAGTGACTGCCACCAGTGGGGAGTGGCTGTCACAGTCCCAGAGTCATTCCAGGGCGAGTCAACCCAGGCTGGGGTTGCTGGGTATGGATGGCTTCCGGGCAGTGCGTTCTTGGCTGGATGTAGAAGCAGCAGGGCTGGGGGAGAGGGGAAAATGAATATGTATGTGTATATGTATATGTGGATGTGGATGTGTGTATAGGTATATATGTATGTGTGTGTGTATGTGTATGTATGTATAGGTGTATGTGTATGCATGTGTATGTGTTTATGTATATGTATACATAGACACATACACAGGCAGAATGTTCTTTTTCTTTTCAATATGCTTAAGTCATTTGCAGGGATTTTCTTTGGCCTTCCTACCTTGCTGAGGGGGAGGAGAGTAGAAATCAAGTACTTTTACCTGGGTTTGCTTATTTGATGCTTGCAAAACCCCTAAGAGGTAGATATATATTAACCCCATTTTCCAAATGAAAAAGACAAACTTGTCCCAGAAGTTAAGGAATTAGCTGGAATTCACATAGCTTATAAATTCACAGCGTATAAAACATGGCTTTTAATTGCTAGTTTGGGGAGCTCTAGGACTCAGATTGTCTTGGAGGAGATGAAGGCTTAGTGAACACTGGTATCTGTAACTAAACCAACCACCTGCAGAGACTAAATCTGAAGAATAGAATTCTGTTCAGTTGAACACCTGCCAAAAATCAGCAAAACTAAAGAACCTCATTAATGAACACACTGACTACCGTGATTTGCCTTGAAGTTGGCAGTGTTACTGGTTCTTAGCATTACTGGTCTGAATGGGAAGGCGGCCAGACAAAGGGCCGCTCCTAGTTTGTGTCCTCAGCTCATTTTCTGGCCCTCAGTCAGGGATGATTGTGATTTGCTACTGTGGTTCGCTTTGAAATTCTCTATCTCATTTTATACCAGTCCTAGGAGGATGACAGAGAGCGAGTAGGAGTAATTTTTTATACATTATAAAGTTAGAAATAAACTCCTGCAATAATGATGACAGCAAAGGCTACTCAAACAAGACGCTTTCTAAGAACATCTCACAACAACCTTGTGATGCAGTGCTATTATCATGCACATTTTACAGACGGGGAGACTGTGGCACAGAGGGGTTAACAAGTAATGAATGAAAACAGAGCTGTATTCAAACCCAGTGTGTGACTTCAGAGCTCACTGTGCTGTACTGACTCTCAGCGGGGCAGGTGTTTCCCAGGTCCCAGAGAAAGTGGAGACTGACCCCTGGTTATGTCACAGGTCACTGACCTCAGGCCTGAAGGAGACACACACACACACACACACACACACACACACACACACACACACACACACACACACACACTGAACTCTCTCTCAAAGCATATTTTTGATGGGAAGCAGTCCATGCCTCCTGGGCAGCTTCCTAGGTCTGTTTACACTGAGTAATATGTTTTTGACTTGGGCAAAGCACAGGAAACCATGACGTGTAGACTGGAAACTAGCCAAAAAAGAGGTTTTTTCTGAGCAAATCGGTATTTGTAGGGTTTTCCATATAGGCAGGTGTGTACCTAGGTGTGGCCGTATGGATGAGGGAAGGAGAGCCAGGACCAGGGATCGCAGCTCCTGTTCTCCAGGCTTCTCCCTCATGACAGAGCCAATTAAAGAACTTCTCTCCCTGCAGTCCTGCAGAGTTGGGTGATGTGTGCTTCTCTCTCCCCAGACAAGCCGGACCCCCCGGCCGGCACGCCTTGTGCCTCTGACATTCGCAGCTCCTCGCTGACCCTGTCCTGGTACGGCTCCTCGTACGATGGGGGCAGCGCCGTACAGTCCTACAGCGTCGAGATCTGGGACTCGGCGGACAAGAAGTGGAAGGAACTAGCCACATGCCGCAGCACCTCTTTTAACATCCACGACTTACTGCCTGACCGAGAGTATAAATTCCGTGTGCGCGCAATCAACGTCTACGGAACCAGTGAGCCGAGCCAGGAGTCTGAGCTCACAGTGGTGGGAGAGAAACCTGAGGGTAGGCTGCCTTCCTTTCATCACGGGCTTGCGATAAATGTGCATGACTTACCTTGTGTGCATAGAAGGCTGAACTGAGATGGGTACAAGGGAACTGACAAGACATCACTGATGGCTGGCAGAGTCTTTTGGGATCTTGATTTCCAATGTTGTGATGCTGTTCCATACTCTAAAAGAGGTACCTATGATCCTTCAAAAAATATTGAACCACCGTTTTTGGTACATTCCCAGCAGGGGTGACGGTGTGTTAATCAGAAGTACAGTCCTGGGAAGCGGGAGCTCAGGTAGACCTACAGTTTCAACGTCTTGCCCTACCCACTCATCCAGCTCCCTCCTCTCTTGCACTCATATTTGAGGGTGAACTCAGTGTCAGGGAAGACCGATAAGATTGGGAGCATAAAATCTGACAAGGAGGACAGCTAACTATAATGAGATGGGCTGCATCCTATTAGACCAGTATAAACAAATTGCGGAGACATAGCAGAAAGCATGAATAATTTTGCCATGAAGGTTGGGAAAGACTTCCTAGACGTAATACTTATGCTGAGTCTTGGGAAAAGGAATAGGATTCCAAGAGGTAGGGCAGATTGGGAGAGGCATTCCTCGCAGAGGAAACAGCGAGAGCAAAGGTACAACAAAGTGGTAGAAATGCATGGCATTTTGAGACTCTTGTGTGTGGCCAGGGCATATGCTGTGTGAGATAGAACAGGAGGAAGCAACACAAAAAGGACAGTGTGGGTAAAATTGTGAGTTCATCAAAGGTTTTCAGGCAGGGGCTTGACGCAATTAGATCTGTTTTTTTAGAAAGAGAGTTAGAGGAAGAATAGACCTTTGGAACTCAAGGGGTGGTCTGGACCACTAGTCTTGGGATCCTGGGAGCCTGTTAGAAATGCAGACTGTCTGGCCCCCACTTCCCTAGTCCCTTCTGAACCTTCATTTTAACATTATCCACCCTCACCCCCCATGGATTCATATACACTTGAAAGTTCGAGAAGCAATGAAGTGGACTAGGGGGTTGAGATTGAGTCAGTGAAATACCGGTTGAGGCTCTGAGAGAAGGTGGAAGTTCTGGTTTCAGTCCTGTTGAGTTGAGGTGTCTGAGGGATATCCATGGGGAGGTGTCTTCAGACTGCTGGATGGTTGAATCCAGAGCTCAGGAGAAAGGTTTAAGCTCGAGCTACAGGTTTGGGGCGGGTGGGGTCTTCACTATTTAATTGATAATTGAAGCCATGGGCATCAGTAAGTTCACGGAGAGGGGGGTAAAGAAAGTCTACACTGATACAGAAATGAAGGAGCCTGCACGACCGGGAGAAAGGACTGAGAGGGGAGAGAACCAAGGGGAGGCTGGAGCTGTGTTGCAGAAACATGGAAGCAGCGAGTGGCAAAGAGGAAAGAGATGAGGATGCAAGATCTTTGGATTCAGCCCTTTGATAAGCCGTGATCTTTGAGAGCAAAGTCCATAGTGTTTCCACAGGGTGGAAAATGGTTGGCCTGGGGCTAAGGAATAAATGGAAGAAGGAGAGGCCAGGAGTATAGAATGTTACTTCAAGAAGTTTCATGTGAAGAGAAGAAAACGAGTGCTGTGAATTTAAGATGGAGGCAAAGTTGGGGGCAGGGAGGAAGGTGGAGGGAAAACAAGTGAAAGACTTCTAGGAGAAGAGAGAGCTGTAAGATGTGAGGTAGAGAGAAGACTAAAGGACCAGGAGCTGGACAGGGCACAGGTCCTGAAATTACCATATAGCCAGAGGCATCATACGTATGGAAACTGTCATTACAGTTTGATACCCCTCTTTAGTTTCAAAATTTAGGCATAAAACAGATATTAAACTTTACTTTCAAATTAAATGAGGGCTCCAGAAAGAAAGTTTGGAGGTTGCCAGTGGAAAACACACCAAATTTCTAATTTTGCCTGTGCAGCCCTGTCTTGGGGGCCTTTGCGCAGTGAGCCCTAGAGATCCCCAGAGAGCAGGTTGCTCTGACAGCCACAGTGTGCTGTGGCGGCGTGGATCGTGGAGCCCGGCCCGAGAGAGCCCTGCCAGACCTCTTTGCAGTGTCATGGGGCTCCTGCTCACTAGCCGCTCACAGATGTCTTCTGGGAGAAACAGTAACAAAACTGCCATCGGCCGCCCTTTGACATCCCCCTTTGACATGAGCAGAACGGGAAGCAGACTGGTTAGAGTGGGTGTGCCAGGAGAGGCAGCCAGGTTCCAGTCTGCACGTTTTTAGCATATTACTTTGTCCAGGAAGATGACTCCCAGCTCCTTAGAAAAGTGATAGAAAAGGGGTAACGTGGCAGTGAGATGTGCATTAGCTGGAAGGGAAAACTTCCAGGTCTTTCAGGGTATGTACCAGGAGAGACTGTAGAATACCTGTTGAGCCCCACACAGAGGACCAGAGGCCACAGGAGCTGCGCGTGTGGCTCTTAGGAGGCCAGGACAGCAGCTTCCAGGGCTGTGAGGACGGTCTGTGGGGAGGAGGGGCTGGGACCACTTGGGTCCAGGCAGGTGGCCTCTCCCTTCTTGCCTGAGGCCAGCTGAACCCCCTTCTGTGGTCCTCAGATTCTCCTCCTGGGGCCCATCCTGACTGGGAGCAGACAAAGGGAAATGTTGAAATTGCCTGTAATCCAGAGGAGGGGTCCAGGCCACCCAGGGCTTCCAGGCTGGAAGATGCTCCCACCCCCAGGTCCAGCTGGCTTGTCCCTGATGGGAGGGGGAAGGGGCAGAACAGCACAGAACATGCTCTGAGGGGCAGAGGATGAAGGGGGGGATGGGAGGGTGAGGGTAAGCAGGTGTGGCTTCCAAGTGAAGCTCTCTGTGGACAGCTCAGAAGCCTGTCAGTTATAGCCTGGGTTGATCATCTCTCTCCTCTTTAAAAGTGCAATGGCTCTCAGAGAAGTGGAGGGTGTGTGTGTGTGTGCACATGTGTGGAAGAGGGATGTGATTATAGTAGATCATTTCTGTGAGCCCGTGGGGTCTGGTGGTCATAAAAAGGCAGTGCCAATTAACCCTCCCCCCTCTAAGCACAGCTAATGTTGGCTCTCACCTTCCCACCGCTACCACGGCCCCTCCAGCCTCTGCCTCAGCGACTTCAGTTTTGGGCTTCATCCGGACCTCTCAGTTCCATCCCCGCCCTCACTCTGCATTCACTCAGTGGGTCCGGTGCCCCTCCTGTGTTCCAGGTGCTGCAGGGACGCTAGGGATACGGTGGAAGACACAGCATAGCATGTAGGTCTCCACCCAGCTCTGTGGCCTCCTATGCCAGAGCCCCCCACCCGCCTCAGACTAGGACCCGTAACCTGACAGCTCCCCTCCTCGTCTTCCCAAACCTGAGTAAACGAGCACCTCTCCTTCCCCCTCCCACCCAACGCAGCAGCTCTCTCCCATCCCAACCAGGTCTGGATCTCCACTCCCACCATACTCAACTCTAAATCTGAAATCCGCTCCATCCTTGCTCCTAATCCTAATTTGTTCTAGTCTGTATAGTTGTTAGCAAACAGCTGTGATAGAGGCTGCTTGCAGAATAGGGTAGAGATGCAGAGCCCCCAGAGAAGCAGCGGAAATCAACCGCTCACCCTGAGCTGCCGCGGCTGCCCTCCCTGGGGCGCGGGCGCCCTCTAGTGCCCGCTGGGCGCCCAGCAGCCCTCCGCCGTGCAAAGGGACCGCTCTGTCCAGGGAGCCGGCTAGACACGTGCCACGTGAGGGCCAGAGCGCTCAGCCGGCCCTCCCCGAAACACCACTCCAGGGGGATGGTGTCATCTGCCTGCAGAAATATCTTGGAGCCATCTTCCAAATAGTTCTTCCACTTAGCTCTTGGATCTCACAGCTCTTTCTGAGTGGATTTTTAAAAAAGTATCTCGTTGAAGTCCCTTCTACTGCAGTTTAGCTCCTTCCTGAACGGAAAGATGGACATCACGTGGCCACCTCTCTCATTACTACCCCTTTATGCTCAGAGAGCTTGGCTAATTGAATTGTGGTCTTTCCCCCACGCCTCTGGGGTTCCTCCTCTCATGGCCATTTCCCTTCCAAATAGAGTGGAGACAGGATGAGAAGGAAAAGGAGGAAGGGAAATGTCTCAGCCTGGAGCCTTGGTCCGAGTTCCACACAGAGGAAGGGTTGCTGTGTAACAGTGAGCCAGAGGCCGGGGCCTGGGTTCCCTGAGATTGAGCTGGACCCCACAGCCTTGGTACCGGGAAAGCACGCTGCATCTTGACTGCTAAGGAGAGAGGCAGGAGTTGAGGGTAGGTGTGGTATTTGAGAGGAGGGCAAGAAGCCTAGCTCCATCTCTAACTGGTGTCAGAGAGATGGGGAGAGGCCAGTTCTAGAACTGCATGCCCTTTCAGGGCCACCTAGAAGATGCCTCCGGGAAACAGGTCATTGGAAAGCCCCTCATGGGCTCACAGCGCTGCTTCTGTTCCTTCACGAGGAGAGGACAGACGGTTCCTCCTAGAGATTCCGGGCCAGGAGAGCCTGTCTCTCTGTACTCTCTCATCCTGTTGCTCATTCTACACCAGGATATGTGGCATGGGGACAAAAAGGTCAGGAGAGGTCAAACCGCTGTCTCAGCTAGGGCACCACGGATCAGGACGATGGGGCCTCCCTGCCACTAGATGTGGGTATTATCATTAATGTTTTGTCTCTAAGGCCCCATCCAGTCACTGGCATCCACAAGTGCTCAGTTAGTGATTGTTGAATTGACTTGAATCTCTTGCTTTCCTTAAATCCCCGTCTGAAATACCATTGTTGAACTAACCTAAACATCTCTTGACCCTATTCATCGTTCTTATGGTGGCTCTTGAGATGTGACTTCCAGATGCCTGCAGCCTCCCTCCTATGTGAGGTATAACGCTAAATTGTTCTCCCACGTTATAGTGTTCATTAGTTGGTGAAAGTTCGTAACCCTAATCTCACCCTTGGCTATTGTGATTTTTTTGTTTTTTATCATGTCTGCTTTAGGCTTCTTTCCCAGCCGGAGAGGCCTAACCTTTTCTGATCGTCTTCACATGGCAGCTCTTCCTTTCAATGGCCCACGCCTCCTCCAGCTCCACTGAGACTTTCTCAGTGCCAACAGCCAGGGTTCTAGGATCACATGACCCCAGGCTCTACCAAGGGCAGAGTAATAATACCTGTTTGCAGCCGGTGCACACATCCCCAATGGCAGCATTCTGTTGGCCACAGCAGTTGGTTGAGGAATGGGGCTCCCACTTTTGGTTCTAACTAGATACCCTAGGGCTTGTCATGCTGGAAGTCTGAATGATTCAGTTCTCCCTGAACACATGACTCCATTACTACCTTCCAGGTGTGTTGCTCTCAAGTACATTTTGGTCATGTGTGAAGTTGACAGGGTCACTGTCAACTCTCAAATCTGTGGTTTAGAAGGCTTGATCAGTTATACTCACATCCCGACAGTATCTGTGAACCCCACCACTAATCTGAGAGTCCCCATCCACCTTATCCTTTTTTTATTTTTCCATGGCATTTTCCTTTCTGTGACAAATATTCCTCCCAATCCCACTTGTGTTGGTTTTTTAAAATTAAACTTCATCAACAGCATTTTAAGGACTCTAAACAAATCATAGCCTCTCTTGTTCCCGGTCACATGCTTATAAACTCTGTCAAAACTCTTTTCCAGCAAGGGGTACTTATCTTGCATGGGAACTGTGTGACTTCTCTCAGGTTGCCTGCTTAGGTTTCAGTAATTTGTTCTGCCCTCAGCCTAACAGAGAGGCTCACTGTCCACAGCTTCAAGCTGAACCTGGTCCCCGACCCACACCTTCACCGCCAGCATTCCACTTGCGAAGCACACAGAGCTGGGCCCGCTCCCACACAAGCCCTCCTTTCTGGGCAGTGTCCGACCAACCCCTCGGCCCCGTCTGCTCTGGCCTTCCTTCCATCTGCCGTCCCTTTCCTGTCCTCAGCCTTGCTCTGCTGGGAGCTTCAGCAAATCACACCCTTTCCCCCACACACACTTTAGAAATCCTTGGCCTCCCTCTCTGGCTTCCTCAGGTCTTTCTACCTCTTCAGGAAGCCTCCCTTGGTTCCCGCTGTCAGACGGGACACAGCCCACATCATGGCTAAGCAGCACCTAGCACATCACAAAGCATGGCATCCAGGGCTAGCCAAGGACCCGAGAAACCACCGAGAAATACGGTGCTTTCCTTTTACAGATGAGGAAACTGAGGTCCAGGAAGGGAAGGGCACTTGGCTAAGGTCAAGAGGCCACAGTGGCTCTTTAGGGACTAATTATACCAAAGCAAAGGAAAGCCTGGACTTCGGAAGTGGGTGTATTCCTCTGGCCACCAGCCTGTCCCCTCACGACCCCCCATCCACGACTGAAACATCTGTGTGAACGGCCAGGGTGGGGTGCTCATGTCCCTCCTTGCCATACCCATAAACACCCGCTGGCTTCCTGCATGACGTCACCCACCTCCTCGCTGTGTTCCATCATTTCCGTTAAGACACAACTCAACGGCTCCTTCTTCCTAGACTAATTGCTCTGACTTTATACTTGCCCCACTTTTGTCACCTTCCTCCATTGTCTACTCAGTTTGTACTGCGATATCACGTGCTTGATTATATAACACTCGTAATGGATATTTCAAGGATATGTGTTTTTGCCTCTCCAACGAAATTATATATAAGCTCCAAGAAAGGAGGAGAGATCGTGCCATCTGTATTTTGTTTTGTACACCCATGATCACTGGCAAAATAACTGGTACCTAGCTGGAATTCCAGAAAAAGTTCTCAGCAAATGGATAAATGGATTTGACACTAGTAGCAATTATAAGTTGCCGACTTTTGAGCCAGAGCAGAAAGGGACTGTCGTAGTTGTGTGTAGGTTCTGAAAGTCAGAGAGACTAGAAAAGATATGAAGAAGGGCATGTCTAGGGGACCTCAAGGCTAGTGGGGAGTGGATGGAGGGGAGAGCTGGCAGAGGAGGGGCTGGGTGGGGGCCAGCGCCTGCCGGTGTATACGTGGCCCTGTTGCAGCATGGACCCACTGACCCCGTGGTGGTGCCCAGAGCTCTGGGCTTGGTGGTCTTGTGCCTGGGAAGGCTGAAGTCTGACAGGGCCCCCGGCATGCTTTGCTCTCGGTGGGCCTTCGTTACTAATCGCCCACGCCCTCTCTCCCCCTAGAGCCGAAGGATGAAGTGGAGGTGTCAGATGATGGTGAGTGCTGGCCTCCGTCCTCGGGAAGACTCGAGGGGTGGAGGGGGGTGGGTGAGGGGTCTGATGGCTCACACTCACCCCGACCCCCACCCTGCAGATGAAAAGGAGCCCGAGGTTGATTATCGAACCGTCGTGGTCAATACTGACCAGAAAGTGTCTGACTTCTACGACATCGAAGAGAGACTAGGATCGTAAGTGGAGTGGGAAGCACCCTTCCGGAGCCCAGGGTGAGGGTGGCGCAGGCCCCGAGGTTAAGTTCCCTGCTTCCTCTTCCTGTCCTTCCCTGGGTTCTGCCAACTCCCCAGACTGAGGTTCCTGCAGAACCGGGAGGGCTTGACCTGTTGGCACCCGTGAAAGCATCACCCGGCCAGGGCTCTCTTAGGAGCTGCTGTGCCCCGGGATCCCTCCGCAAGCTTGAGCAGGCCCGTCCTCCTCTGCAGTCCACCCCTCACATAGGACATAACCCAGGGCAGCGGGTCTGGCCCGGCCCGTCCTTAGGATCCCTTCCCTTTGATCCGCGCTCGCCGTTCAGCAGTTCTAGCTCTAGTGCTTCAGGAGAACGCGCCCCCTTGACATGCACCTCCTGTCATCACCCCTCGCTTTGTGAACTCAGGCCACAGTCTCTGCTCAGGCTCTGCCCTGGGCTGCGGAGACACCAGTGGACTCAGACCACAACCCTGGGCCCTCCGCACAGCCAGGCTGTGCCCACCAGCAGCGGCACCCAGGGCTGCCTGTCGCCCACTGACTATCCCTGGAGGAGGAGGGGAGGTGGAAGAGAGAGGGATGGGGCTCAGCTCTTTATTTCCGGAGGGTTTCTGTCCAGTAAAGGAGTGACAC
>NW_020174422.1:777809-787809 GCF_003031525.2 Neophocaena asiaeorientalis asiaeorientalis | reverse complement strand
GATAAATTTGATCCCTTGGAATAAGGTAGGTTTTCTTTCATTCATTCACTCACTCATCACTGTTAATTTATTAAGCACACATTTCCTCCGCCCAATCTTGGCCCAAGGCTTTATCCCATCTCTGTGGGTGGCAGCTTCTTTCCACCCACAGTCTTGAGCGTTTTGAAAAGAAACCTATATAGAACTGTTTATGTAACCCCTTCCATCCTTGAAAATGGACCACAAGGACAGTTTTCAAAATACATCAACTAAATTTGAATAGGTTTGAACCTATATTTGCACCTCTACTGAATAGGTTACCTCTAGAAATGCAGCAGTAATTATCTCCACGGCTGAGATTTCTACCACTCATTGCCTCAGACGTTCCCAAGGACACTGCAAAAAATGGTTTCTTGCTTTTTCAGAATATTTTAAATTTAAAACCAAACATTTTGGGGTACCTTGTCTGTGCCAGATATTGCCAGGTAAAAACAAGGGTCTAGAGATGAGCCGTACCTTTTCCAGACATGTTCACAAACAACTTTAAGACAAGGCAGACTTGATGGGGAAAGTGCAGAGATGAGAGTGTGGGAACCCAGGGAGGGAAAGATCATATGATGAAATTGGGAGTGATTTCTCGGAGGACATGAATTTCAGCTGGCTTCCCAGGGGTGGTAACTGAGTAAGCCAATATTTTTCAAACTTGTCTGATTTTAACAATGACCTGGGGTACTCATTAAAAATATGGATCACAACCCTTCCAAGATTTTCTAAATCAGAATCTTCAGGGGAGAAGCTTGGGAGTCTGTATTTTCAACAAGAGCCCCCACTGGTTCTTTAAAAAGGGAAAAAAAAAAAGATAATTAACTTTATTGAGCACTTACTATGTGCCAGGCACTTTTCTAAGCACTTTACCTGTATTAATTCACTCAATCTTCACAGCAACCCTGTGAGATAGTGCTGTTTTTATCTGCATCTTACAGATGAGGAAATTGGGGCTCAGAGATGTTAAGAATGGCCTGAAACCTAGGAACCTAAGAACAGAGATTAGAGTTTGACCTAGAGCCTGGGTGGAGGGCAACAGAAATGAAGGGCTTGAGGACAGAGGCGCCACCTGCTGGCCACACAAGGACATCCTTCTCGGTTGGTTCTAAAGCATTGGTTCCAGCGCCCCCCCAGCGGCCACTGGCACAGACTGACCTTTACCCGCTCAGCCCTCCCAGAAGTCTTTGTCCTGTGGTGATGGAGACCCACAGAGGCTTCCGTGTGCTGGGCCCCATGGTGTGTCCTTGTCTGTCTCTCCCTCAGGGGTCAGTAACAAGATCCACTTGGCCCGCAGCAGGTTGTCAGATGATAATTAATATGTGCTGAGCACCCACTGTGTGTCAGGCATGATGCTTTACAAAAGTTCCTTCATTCATAACTACTGTGATGTAGGGACAGATGAGGAAACTGGGGCTCAGAAACGTTAAGTAACTTGCCCAAGCCACAGAGACAGGATTCAAACTCAGCTCTTTCCCATCTTTGTGATGACGCCCTTAGAAGAGGGAAGCCCCTTGGAAGAGGACAGGCTCAGAAGGAAGCCCACTCAACCTTGTTCAGCTGGTGGATCCACAGGCCATTGTAAAAAAAGAACTTACTGATGTCTAGATGCTGCATAAGTTACCAAGGGGATGCTTTAAGGTTTCTGAGCAGCGAGCAAGGAAGGTGGGTTTGGAAGGCTGGGAGAGGGTAACAGAGAGGCCCCATGTGACTCAGCATTTGCACTGAAGGGAAATATGCTGGCTGGCCAATCCTTAGAAAAGACGCCCACTGCAGGCCCCAGAACCACCATGGCCAGGATCCAAAGTCTATCCGGGCAGGAAGGATGTACTACACTCCCAGCCTGGGCCAGGGAGCAGGGGAGGCAAGCTAGTTATGGCTGGAAGGAGTAAACTGCTGTTATAGGCCTAGCCAGAGGAAGCAAATCAATTACAACTGTAAGTATAATAGGTTACAGCCAATGCCTTTTACAAAATGTGCTGATGCTCCGTATTATTGAAGATATTTTTCTGTTTCTGGCTATGCAAAGCAAATGCTTACGGGTACTGTGAGTTTTTCAACTTCAGTTCTTTATGACTAAAAGACATGGCTGGAGAACAGGGTAATCCCTTACATCTATAGTCGTTTGGGGGAAAGAGTTTGTCTGGAAGTTACCCTTTTTGCTTAGGAGATCATTCTAGATCTCTCAGTTCATGGCCACCTCTGAGACTGCCTAGTAGATGCTTCCCTGAACCCCTCCAAAGCTTAGTGGGCACAGGCAGGGTCCCCCAAGCAGGAAACCAGGAGGACCGGGCCATCCTCACACAGTGGAAGACTGGGACCGACATAACGGGGCAGTGGTCTGGGACTCAGGAAGCTGCAGAAAATGCCTGGCACCCCCATACACTGGGCTTTCCTGGCCGTGACCCCTTCCCCCAGGCTGCCCTGGCCGGGCTCCCTGCCAGCCAGGCTCCCCGCTCCTGTGGTCTGAGCACCCCCTCTGTCCCCGCAGCGTGTCCGGGGGTGAGCTCTTCGAGCGCATCATCGATGAGGACTTTGAGCTGACCGAGCGGGAGTGCATCAAGTACATGAGGCAGATCTCGGAGGGGGTGGAGTACATCCACAAGCAGGGCATTGTCCACCTGGACCTCAAGCCCGAGAACATCATGTGTGTCAACAAGACAGGCACCAGGATCAAGCTCATCGACTTCGGTCTGGCCAGGAGGTTGGGTAAGGCCGAGCCACCTCTCCCATTGTCACCAACGCGTCACAGCAGTGGCCGTGGCTGTTTGTGTTCCAGGCACTGTATTAGACACAGCAGTATTAGAGGGGATGCCCCGGATCGGAGCTGAGATCACAGACCGTGGAGACCGCCCCTCCCACTTACTAGCTGTGGGAGCCTATGTCTCAAATTTCTTATCTGTAAATTGGGGTAACAGTAGGACTCACCTCATAGAGTTGTTATGGGATCGCTGAGTTAAGATAGGTAGAGGGATAAGAGCAGTGCCTCGCACACAGTAAGCACTTTGTAGGTGTTTTCATTTATTTTATCATGATTATTTTTTTCACTCTGGTGCCTTCAGCGGCAGAACATTCTGCTGCTGGCGCTCCCTCACATTTGCACCCTACCGTACAGTTTCCAGAGCACTTTCACCTACTTTCTCTCATCTGATTCTCACAGCAATGCTTTGAGGCAGGCAGGGCAGATTTTATGAGCCTCAATTTGTAGACCAGGAAACCGAGGTTCACAGTAGCTTTGCCCAGCAAGTCCCACGATGAGCTGGGGTGGAATGAGGACCTGGGGCCTAGTCCAGGGCTCTCTGAAGCATCACTGCTGTTCCTGCCCTTTCAGGAGGCAGGGCGCGTTAGGGGAAGGCGCTCAGGGCCTGAGTACCCAACCCAAGAGTCATTTTGGTGGGTGATGGTCCTCTATGGCTCAGAGGCACTACCTCAGGGTTACGGTTTTTCCCAACTAACCTCCCAGCAGCTCCTGGGAAGAGAGATGTGACACTACGTGTGGAGAGGTGGGTGGGGGAGGGGAGGAACATGGCTCAGGAGTCAGACCCCCTGGGTTAGGTCCTGACCACCATTTACTGGGAGGCAGGGTCGGGGGGGGGAGTCACTCCCTGGGCCTCCCTTTTCTCCTTGGGAGATGGGGTCATCCTCCTTGGCCAGAGCATTAAATAGGAAAGTCCTCATAAAGCAGGCAGCAGGGTACAAATGACAGACTGAATGGTAGAGATTATTTTCAAGCACAAGTCACCACCCCTGTCTCAGGGAACTCATGGGAGAGACAGACACATGGAAAGCCATTCCATCCGGGGCAGGGCGGTTTCACTGGTGTGTCGATGCACTCGTTCCACGAGGAGGCTGTTGTCCCTGTGCCGTCCTGCAGGGGGAGAGCCTCCCAGGTACCTGCTGACCTCGGGTTGGCTTAGGGACGTTCTGGCGATTGATCCCTCTCCATCCTGGTTGCAGAGAACGCGGGGTCTCTGAAGGTCCTCTTTGGCACCCCAGAGTTCGTCGCACCTGAAGTGATCAACTATGAGCCCATTGGCTACGCCACAGACATGTGGAGCATCGGGGTCATCTGCTACATCCTGTGAGTCCTGGGGCACACGGCGGGAGGGTCCCCAGGCTGCCCTGATGTTGAAGGGACCAGGGCGGGTCCTGATGGGGAGCCCGCCTAGAGTCAGGAGGGCGGTAGGCTCCCAACCCCCTCCTCGCTGGCCTGCCTGGCTTCTGTGCTCCTGGTGATGTCCACAGCCCACGTCACACTTCTGCAGGAGCGTCTAGCTCTACACAGCAAGAGCCCCGTTCTGGGGACCTCACCATCCTTGATGCTAGCCACCTAGGGGCCTTTGGTCAGGAGGACAGGAACGTGGCTGGTGCCGTGGAATTTACCTTCATGTGTGTACATGGGTCCATAGAGAAGCAGGGAGAGAGCCCAGGTGTACATCAGCTGTGGGTGTCATTGTCATCTTCAGAGGACCGCACCCCATCCTCACAGCAGAGGGACCCCAGATTCCAGCCTCATCTCTGCATCCAGTATACGGACTAATTAATAAGCACTTTTGATGATAGAGCTTTTAGTGGGACCCATAGACAACAGAAAGCTACTGTGTAGTAATTAGAATTGGGAAATTAGGTGGAAAATAGGAAGCCATTCCGTTAAAAAATGCTGGAGAAAAGAGGGAAGGCCAGTAATCTAGACCAGTGCTTCACAGACAGTAACATGAGGGGATCACCTGGGCTGCCTAGATTACAAATTCTGATTCAGAAGCTCCAGGGGACCTGAGAATCCACATTCCTAATAGGCGCTGGTTGCTGGTGGTGCTGGTCTGAAGACAGCACTTTGAGTACCAGGCCCTAGAGCACACCCTCTTGTTGGGATTTGGCTGATTTGGCCTCTGAAGCCTGAGGCCGCAAGCAGGCACTAGCCTTAGTGGCAGCCCCTGAGTTTCTGTGACATCACACAGTTATGGGATGGTCTCCCTGAAAATGCAGATATGCGTGTAGTCATTTTGTAAAAAAGTTTTTGTTGTTAAAGCAAAAGGACAAATTAAACATTTTCACAAAAAACTTGAATATTGACCTCTAAGAATACTTTCTTAGATCCATGGGGTCTTCAGACCCCAGTGTGAGAAATGGCTTTAGGTCATTCTACTGCACAGCCAGGTTTAGGAACAACTGTTACAAAAGCTTTAGCAGAAGCAGAGTGATTGTGTGTGTGTGTGTGTGTGTGTGTGTCCACCAATGTGGCTTTTTCACGTGCTCAGGAGTCTTACTCTCCCTGTGGGCTATTAGGACAGCCTACCTCAGTTGAACCTGTATCACAGGTTCTGTACCCCAGAGTCATCTTCTTCCCTGCTTGGGGTCACCCCCACCAACACAGCCTCCCCCAGAGCAGCAGAGAAGAAACTCTGGCCAGGAGAGCATCTCCCTGCCTCTCCCTACCCACTCCCCTCCAGGAGAAAGGGAGCTGAGGAGTGAAGAAAACTGTGTCAGATTCTGTAGTGCTGGCCCCTTGGTAAATAAAGGAGAGCAGGGCAGTGGGGACTGCCCCAGGCTGGATGGGGCTCACGCCGGATCTTTGCCCAGGAGAGGCTCTTGGGAAACGGTCTTTTGTCAGCTCCCTCTGTTCAGACCCAGCTGCCCTGTGGCTTGGCTTGGTCCTGGGTCCCCCTGCAGCCATCAAGGAGACTTGCCTTACTCTCTCCATCGGTTTTCCCACTACTGTAGAATCAGGACCATCTGTTTGGTCCTCAGAATAAACCTGGGAGTGGGGCATGGCAGAGATTCGGTCTTCAATTGGCATTGAGGTCACAGGAGCCAGGGAAGTCCACATGGCTGCCCACTTCCCACAGTCCTAGAGCATGGCCAGCTGTCCCAGTTCACCCAGCACTGATGGGTTTCCCAGGATACGGGACTTTCAGTGCTGAAGTGAGGACCATCCTGGGCAAACTAGGACGATTGGTCTCCCTACGGGTCAGGGCCAGACCGGTGACTAGACGCTCAGTGAATTTGCACAGTAAACACACCTATACCCAGACCCGGAAACTACACAATACCAGGCCCGCAGCCCTCCCAGTGCCCAGGCTCTGGTTACTCCCTCAGGGGTAACCTGGTCCCCATTGTAACATCACGCACCATGTTCACCTGCTTTTGAACTTTATATAAACGAAATCATACAGAAAGATGTGTCTGGCTTCTGCCCCACCTTGTTTGTGACCCCCATTCATGTAATGGTGTGTAGCTGTAGGCTGTTCATTCTTGGTGCTGTATAGTGTCTCACTCTGTGGACTCCATCCAGTTTACTATCCACTCTGTGCTGATGGACTGGATTCCAGTTTGGGTTATTGTGAGTATCCCAGTACACGTGCTTTAGTGAATATCTTTATGCATTTCTGTTGGATATATAATCTAGAACTAGAATTACTGGGTCATAAGAGCACTTTATTTTATTTTATTTTATTTATTTATTTTTTTGCGGTACGCGGGCCTCTCACTGTTGTGGCCTCTCCCGTTGCGGAGCACGGGCTCCGGATGCGCAGGCTCAGCGGCCATGGCTCACGGGCCCAGCCGCTCCGCAGCATGTGGGATCTTCCCGGACCGGGGCACGAACCCGTGTCCCCTGCGTCGGCAGGCGGACTCTCAACCACTGCGCCACCAGGGAAGCCCGAGCACTTTATTTTAAAATGAAAATTCTTTGAGGTGGAAGAAGTAATTTGGTTAACATGTTACATGGTTTGCTAGATTACTTTTAAAGCTGAGACCTAGGAATAGGGAAGGGCTTTTTGAACTGGGGGGAAAATAATTTTGATGAATGGGGCACCAGCCTGAAGGCATCTGGACAGAGGCGAGAGGAGGGTGGAGAGGTGCCTGTGGAAGGGGGGGCAAGTGAGCAGTGGGGGTGACGGACACAGGCCAGCCCTACAGAGCCTCCTGTAGCCTCCTCAGCATCCTGGCTGCTGGGGAGCCAGCACCTCTGTGGGCTGCTCTGCCCTGCGGGACTTTTCCTGCTGGCTCTCACAGTGGGGATTGAGGTCTGGGAGTCTCTCTCCTCAGCTAGGGCTGTCAGCAGGGCACGTGGTGTGAGAACAGAAGGTGGAGCCAGCCAGACTGCTTCCTCTCAGCCCTCGCTCTGCAGGATTCTGGAGCCACTGCCGGAAGCCCCCAGAAGAGGTTCTCTGGCGGCCCTCGTGCACCTTCCATCCCTCTCTTTGGAGCTTGGAGTCCTTGTCAGGGTCACCTTCCTTGTTTGTGCCAGAGGATGCCCCCCCCCGCTCCCCACCATCTCCTTTCTGGGGCCAGTGAGATATGGGGAGCTGGGGGACAGGTGATAACAGGTGTATCCCTCAGTGCAGATTTGGTGAGCACCTCCTAAGTGAGCAGCTGTGTCCCATAGGTTGTTTTGACTTTGCTGAGGGAACTCCTTCTCACACCCTCGGAGAGATCAGGGCAGATCCTGTCACGGTACAGGAGACCTGGCTCCACTGCCTGCCCAGGGTCCCCAGGCAGGGTAGAGATGTAGCAGGTGGGGTTCGGGGCCCCTTACCCTCTCACCCCTGATTCTGAAGGGAGAAGCAGATTTCGTGGATCTGCTGGAGACTTCTGCTATTACCAACACCCATTGGTTTCTGGCAGGAAGAGAGAGGACCAGGCTCTCTAGGCCACACTTCAACGGTGAAGAAATTCTAAGCCCCGCCTCCTTTTCTAAGACCTCCTTCCCTCTCTTATCTCCCTCCCCCCATTTTCTTAGGACTTGCTGTTCCCTTACTGCCTGTGGAGACACCAAAACCCTTCTCTGTGCCCTGCCCTCACCCCTACCCCAGAATTCCTTCTCCTCCTCCCCTCCCCCAAACTGCGGCCCAGCTTTCTCCTCCCTGCCAGCCTCCTGCCGTGCTCAGCAGCAGACCTTCCCGTCTCAGCTCATCCGTGAGCACGCACCGTGGTCCAGAGAGCCAGGTCCATCCCCGCCTGGAATCTAACTGCTGGGGACAGCAGCCTAGTGAGCTGGCGAGAAGTCCCAGTGCCCAAGCATCAGGTACCTACTCAGACTCAGATTTGGAGGCAGGGCTCTTCAGAGGGATCCAGTAGCTCCACCCAGGGCTGCTTCTTCCCTCTTAGCTGCTGAGTCCAGACATGCTCTCTGTTGCAGGTCCTGAGACCTCCGGGCACCCCACATCCACACCAGGCCCAGACACCACCTGCAGGTTTTGCTCTCCAGGGACTTGGGCTGTGGTTAACATGACTAAACCCTGGGTCTGTCTTTCCTAGGCTACTGCACAAAACGATGCCCAGCTCTTCCTGTGGGGCCTGAGCAGCCCTCTCAAATCTTCCCACCGCACCAGGGAGTGAGCATCCCAAGGGTAAAATGGGATAAAATACTAACTCCTTCCTGAGCGCTCGGTAGTTCTACTGGAAGATGTATGGCCTCCTTTGCTGGCCATTCATGCAGTGGGGTCATCTGCTTAAAACGCACCCTAGAGAAAGTGTCATTCAAGAGGCCTTCCTGCCTTCTGCCTCCTCATGCTCTGTCCTCCAAGCAGAGCAGGCCCCCGCGTCAGATTCCCTGGTGACGTTGGGCTGCAGTAAGAGATGAAGAATTAAGAAGTTAGAACACCCTGCAGCCATGTCCTTAGTTGACTCATTAGCACAAAGACTAATATTTAACCATTAAAAATGAACATTAAGACTCTGTATACACTTGTGAAAGACAATGTCAAGTGAGGAAAAAGTAGAGCGTCCAAGAACTTGCCCACACTGATGACAATTTTGTGAAAACCAGACAAATTCACTGGTTATGTTGGGGAGAAAAACACTTTACCTCTTTGGTTCAGTTCTTGGGGGTCTGCAAGTCAAACTGACAAAAGACAGATTAACGGGACTTCCCTGATGGCACAGTGGCTAAGACTCCATGCTCCCAATGCAGGGGGCCCGGGTTCGATCCCTGGCCAGGGAACTAGGTCCCATATGAGTGCTGCAACTAACACTTCACATGCCACAACTAAGGAGCCCACATGCAGCAACTAAGACCCGGCACAACCTAATAAATAAATAATTTTTTTTTCTTTAAGAAGGACAGATTAACAAAAAGAAAACAGATTTAATTATGTACATATGCACAGGTGTTCATAAAGAAATGTGACTCAAGGTACCTTTAAAATTTGGGGCTTATATACTACTTTAACAAAGAGTGATAAATTATACAGAAATAACTAGACGAAGGAAAAAGGGTTTGGAGCTTCTGGAGGGAGTAAATTGTGACAAGGTGACTAGGAAATGTATAGGGACTGTTCAGCGATATCTAATATGCAGATGACTGTCTTTCTCCTCTTTCTGGGAAGAGAAGAAATGGACAAATAGAACAAATGGAAATTTATGTCACCTTAACGAAGAGAAATTTATGTCCTGCTTTTAGACAGAAAGAGGGAGGACAAAGGGCTAATTGCCTTCAGCTCAAGGCAATTTTTATGCCCAAGTTCATATTTTGGGGTGGTATACTCTGATCCCCTTCAGTTAAAACCTAGGTGAGACTAGGAAAAGAGGTGAGTAGCTGTGTTTTTAATGCTAGGGTTACTATGTTTGTTGATTGGGTTGAACAACCCAACCATATATGATCCTATGCAAATTCTAGCAATAAAGAAAAAGTACAAGAAAGGAAGTTTAAAAATTCTGCAAAATCCCACCACCACGGAAAGGCATTACTAAAATTCGAATACTGTCTTCATCATCAGGCTCTGCATATTTTTTATTTTAGAGACGTACTGTTTATCAGGGGGAATGCTGGGGGAGCTGGGGCAGGTGAGGAGCCAGCCAAGGCTTGGGAGGGATTTCAGATGGATGGGCTGCCAGGAAGGAGGAGTGCCAGAGGCCAGAGGAGACTCTCCCCAACTATGAACATCACAGAGATTAAGCCCTATCTTTGCAGGATGACAGTTCCTAATTAGGAAAGGAGGTTTACAGAAGGCGGCCTTTCAGCATTCCACAGCAGGGT
>NW_020174422.1:671091-777643 GCF_003031525.2 Neophocaena asiaeorientalis asiaeorientalis | reverse complement strand
CCCACCCCGCTCCCGGCAATCTCTTGGAGTGCTGTAGGACTTCCCCTCTTTGTTTCAAATGGAAAGTGCAGAGACAGAATGAAGCATGTAGCTGGCAAGCAAGAGTCAGGCTGCTTCTTGACGGGACTAGTTAAGCCTATGGGCTTCCTGGGAGCCCCTAGGAATTCTAGTCCAGTACCCTTGGTGTATAAGGGGGGAAGCTGAGGCCCAGAGAGGGGAAAGGAATAGCATATAACAGCACAGACTCGGGCCTGGTGAGATCCCACCCTTCCCTCATTGTGATATGATCGAGAATGATTATCTCCATGCCTTCTCGGAACATAAATGGGTGTCTTGCTTTAAGACATTTTAATGCCATCTATAAAACTCTTTTATTCAAAAGCACAAATATGTTGATTCGGGTGAGATAATTCACACTGAAAAAGCTCTTTTTCTTCTTTTTAATGAAGATTTTCACCAGAGGGTTCCGCCCATGCAAGCTTTCCTTGCAATATTTCAATAGATTTTGTTTTACAAAACTTAGTTTTCAGGGCCGAGTGTATTTCATAAGCTGATGCCTCTTGGATGCCAAAACAGCTCCCGAGGGCTTTGCATTATTGTTTATGATGAGGGATCTGGGGAAAGGGATGTTAGTGAAGCCTTAACTTGGAAGGTTGATGGCATGAGGGCCCTAGATCCATCTCATGGGGCTCAGGTGGGGCCAGGGCAGGACCAGCTACATAAATCATGGGGCCCAGTGCAGCATAAAAAGGGGGGGGTGACTTGTGTAAACATTAAGAATTTCAAAATGATGGCAGCAGAGCATTAAGCCAAGAGTGGGGCTCTTCCAAGGCCCATGAAGCTGGCCCTAGGTCCGGGTGAGTGGCGGGCTGCATGGCTGGGGGGAAGGTGAAGTGCCCACCAGAGGTGAGAAGTGAGGCCAGTAAGCCAGATGTCTGCTCCATTCAGCTTTGAGATACTTTACCTTCCAAATTTTATTTGGCTTAAGCTATTGGTAAGTGAGTCATTCCAGAGATCACAGATTGATGGGGCAGTGGGGGTGAACTGTGTACAGAAGAACTGCATAATAGCTATGGTCACAGACCAAGCTCCTTACTGCGGACCAGGCCTCCTGCCAGTGCTGTACGCTGTGATTTACTTCATCTTCCTAGAAATGACTGTACAAATTAGCGGTTAAGAAACAGGCTCATTGGGCTTCCCTGGTGGCGCAGTGGTTGAGAGTCTGCCTGCCGATGCAGGGGTCACGGGTTCGTGCCCCGGTCCGGGAGGATCCCACATGCCGCAGAGCGGCTGGGCCCGTGAGCCATGGCCACTGAGCCTGCGCGTCTGGAGCCTGTGCTCCGCAAAGGGGAGACCGCGACAGTGAGAGGCCCGCGTACCTCAAAAAAAAAAAAAAAGAAAAAGAAAAAGAAAGAAATAGGCTCATTGACTGCAAATCCTTGGGCAAGTTACTTACCCCCACTTGGTGCTTTAGTTTCCTTATCTGTTAAACGAAGTAATGAGTTACCTGCCTTAAAGGGTGGTGTTAAGACTGAATGAGTCCATCTGTTTTAGCTCTCTGCCCAGTGCATGGCACATAGTGAACATTTGATAGATGTCTGCTGTTATGAGAATGAGGACGCAGGAGAAGGAGAACAGGGAGAGGTGGCAGTGGTGACCACTCCAAGTAGCAGGTTGTCCATCTAACAGAGGAGGAAGCTGACACAGAGAGATGAGGGGAATTGTCCAAGGTCACCCAGCGAATGAACAGGCCATGGTTCCTCTGAGGGAAGTTTTCTGGTTTGGCCTAAATGCCCCAGGCGCATTGTCGTCAAGTATAGATGGATCACCGACCCGCATTGCAGGTCCACCCTTCGTGGACACACCCTTGCCGAGCCCCACTCGGGCTGGCCCTGTTCTTGATGCTGATGGTGAGAGGTGGGAGGGCGGGACAGGGCGCGGTGATGAGTGCTCTACCACGTGACCAGTCCACGGAGGGGGGGGAGGGTGTGTGTGTGTGTGTGTGTGCGCGCGCCTGGAGCCCTGCGAAGGAGGCCATTCCTCCCCCCAGGACCTTGGAGAAGGTTCTGCGGGGCGAAGTTCTCGCCAGGGTGTTGGGGAAGAACAGAAGGCAGGGAGGAAGGCCCTGCAGTGCTGTGTGGAAGTGGTGAACTGAAGAAAAGTCCCTCCGCCTCAGCTTCACAGGCAGGTGGTGTCAACAGGCGGGCGACACCCCAGAAGTACAGTGAGTGAGCCAGCGGGAAGAGGCTGAGAGCCACGCCCCCTTCTCTCCTGGGTGGGAGGAGAGGCAGGCGCGGGGGCGTTTGGGGCGCTCTCACCTCTGACCTCAGGGAGCGCTCCCCTGGTGGGACCGCCCTCCCTGCTGGCCTCCCCCACTCACTGCTCTCCTCTCTCATCCCCCAGGGTCAGTGGACTGTCCCCCTTCATGGGTGACAACGATAACGAAACCTTAGCCAACGTCACCTCAGCCACCTGGGACTTTGATGACGAGGCCTTCGATGAGATCTCTGATGACGCCAAGGATTTTATCAGCAGCTTGCTGAAGAAAGATATGAAGTAATGAGTCGAGATTTCAGTCTTTTCGGCCTCCCCACTCCCCGGACTGGGGTCCAGAGGCAGGGACTCTCTTTCCCTGTCGTGGGCCCCTCCGCACCCGAGGAGGGGAGGATGGGCACTGCGTGCGCGAGGGTCCTGCTCCCTGGTGCCCGACACTCTCCTGTCTTTCGAAGCACAGAAACCTCACCTGAAAAGCAGCGCTTGACTGAGTGTTGATGGAATGAGGCAGCTTGCGTGTGAATAACGACAGCCCCTTTTATTTTCCGTGTACAGCTGTGGCCTGCAACCGCCCTGCTGAAACCTCAGCCCCCCTTCTGGGGCTTGCAGGGGAGATACCCTATTTGCCGGTCCTGACCATACTCCTAGCTATTCTGGCTGGATGCTTATTTTGTATCTAAATCATGTAGGAGCTGCCTGCCTGAGTGTGGCCAGGTACCTTCCACCACTGGCCAGTTAGGCTGTGACCCCAGGCCACTGGGCCCAGCTCCATCTCTGTCCCCTGCAACCGTGCAGACTGTGAGGTTCTCTCCTCCACCTTCTGGGGCTGCCTGGAGCTGCCCAGGTGGTCAGCAGATGACTATAAAGAACATCTGTGAACGTCAGGAGGCCTGAGCGTTCAGGCATATAGACGGCCTAAGGCTGTGAGGAAAGGTCAGACGCCCAAGGTGCTCAGTCAGTATTTCAGGGGGAAGAGGATGGAGGTGGGAGCAGTAGAGGAGGCTAGAGCAGAGGAGGGGAGGTTGAGGGGGTCTTGGTGTGGCTGGAGAGAATTCACTGGCGAGGGGAAGCAGCTACCGTTACGGTAGGAAGTGGAGAGGGGCCGTGCACATGCCGGGAGGGCCGGCCTGCACCAGGGCAAGGGAGTGGTGAGGTGTTGGCGGGGGGGGCCACGGGCTGTCGGGCGCCTCACCCACTCTGTGAACAGGTGGCCAGATGAGGCAAGGCCTGGCTCCAGGGGCCCCGGGGAGTCGTATTTGGCAACATGAGCAGCTGTAAGCTTTTCCCCAGAAGGTGGTGTTGAAATGGGTGGTGTGCTGGAGGAAGGTGGGAGGAGTCAGCCCAGAGGCTCTGCATGTGCACCAAGGGGACTTTGTGGCCTACGTTCTGCCCTGTCTGCCTGGCCCGCAGACCCCTGTGAGGCTGTCGGTCGTCTTGCTCCCTCTGGGGGAAATCCTGTCTGGGACATGAGAGCACAGTTGCTAAAGGAGCGAGGCTAGAGGGTCTCTTAAGTGGTTCGGTCTGGTTTTCTGGTTACGCACCCACCTCTCAGTCCTTTTTAGCCAGCTCAGGGCCAAACTCCTCCAGAGGAGACATTCCACACTCCTTGACAGCGAGGTCTTTTTAGCACTTTGCTGCCCCAGTCTCCACCTCAGACGCAGGCGTGACCCAAGGAGGATCTAGATGTTGCGGGGGGCCGAGATGCCCCTCCCGTGTGATGGGTCCCCGCTCCCCAGGTGCCTCAGGGAGGTGCGGACCTCCTTCCTAACAACTCTGGTCCAAGGATGGCTTCTGTCAACCAGGCTTCATTCACCCAAGATGTGGTAAATGAGGTATTGTGTATATACCCTATTTTCTTACCTGACCTTGAGTTTATTCAGAAACGTGTTGGCTTCTCTGTGCTCGTAAAATGGACTCACCAAAGAATTGATTTCATATAGATAGACACTAGATTCCCATAAACTCAAACTCAGCATCTCTTCAACCAGAAATCTCCATCTATCAGCACTTTAAAAAATGTTTTTCTATTATAAATTAATACATGTAAGTTGTACAAACTTTGAATATAAGAAAATTAAAATAATCCATATCCCCTTATCTAAAGACCACTACATGTGCTATAGTTAGCAAATTTACTTTTACTCATTTTTCTACATATGTTAGCACTTGGTACTTTGGACTTCATTAGTCCTATGACAATTAAGGTGATGGCCCTGAAATATTTCTAGATTCCCAGAGCTTTCAGAAGATTAAATGAGTTTCAGTACAGTTCTAAGGTTGTCATAATTCATAGGTTGTACAAAGGACATACCTCTGAGTTTTAATGGGAAAAACCTGATACTCAACCACACCATAAGATTTGAGAGTTCACTGATTCTCGAAGGTTTGGGCCTAAGGTTTCACTCTTCTCTCCATCAGACAAGGAGGCAGAAGGATCGGGCCTCCACAGTTCCCAGCCCCCACGTGACCAGCAGAATGACCCCACCCTGGAATACGGTGCCAGTCATTCCCAGACATGTCTGCCCTCCAGCACTTAGCCTCCCTAGACCCCAAGGGCAGGTCATGAGACTCCAGTTGCTTACTGGTGTTTAGGGCTTCTCAACACTAATGTATTCTGGGTCTAGTCAGTGTAACCCAGACCAAGAAAGGAAAAAGGCCAAGAGCACAGTGATTCTCACCATGGTGGATGGACTGGGAGCAGAGAGCCCTGGGCTCTGCCCTGTGTAACTAGGGACAGGTGACCTCCCATTTCTGACCTGACCAGCAGTCTCTGTGGTCCCCTTCTGCTCAGAAACCCTCTGATCTCTGCCTCTATTAGAAACCGCTTGGACTGCACCCAGTGCCTTCAGCATACATGGCTAATGAAAGACACCAAGAACATGGAGGCCAAGAAACTCTCCAAGGACCGAATGAAGAAGTACATGGCAAGAAGAAAATGGCAGGTAATGAGGGGTCACTTTGGACTGGGATGTCGCCCCTCATAATTGCTTTATTCAAGCTACCCTCATTCCCAACTTGCCCTGGCCTCACTCCAAAAATGTTTACATTTGTTTCTGAAATAGTCTGGGACCAAGACTGACATTCCATGTCTTCGTGACTAGGGACGAGCAATGTCACCTTTAGGACTATTTGGCAGCCCTGGAGAATGTGATCTCCTTATAGGTAGCATGATGGTCTTGCATTTCTTTACAGTGAAGGAGGTGGACACATGTTCCACAAAGAGAGACATGGGAGAGACATAGAGAGGTTGCATGTTACTAGCTACATGTCCTTAGCCAAGTTACTTAACCTTGCTGTGCCTTTGTTTTCTCATCTATAAAATGGGGATATTAGTGGTACCAAATCTTTGTGAGATTCTCACTGTTGTGAGAATTATATGAGATAATATTCATCTGGCCTTTAGCACATTGCCTGGCACATAGTAAGTGTTCACAAATGAGATGGGTAGCCAATATGTATGGAGGGCTGGCCACGTATCAGGGAACATTCAAAGCACTCTCTATGCATTGTTTTTTAATCCTGGGAGGCAGGTACTATAGTTATCTCCAGTTCTTAGACAAACAAAGCAGAGAAAGGTTAGGAAGGTCACCCAGGGTCACAGCTAATAAGTGGGAAAGCCAGGATTCAAACCCAGAGACTGGCTCCAGCGTACACAGTCTTAACAGCACACAGTTTAATGACACAAATCGCCTCTGATTGTTAGCAGATGGAGAAAATGATCATCCAAAACCGTAGAGAACTTATCATGATCTATTTTATTTCTGTTATCACTACTAGTATTATAAAATTCCTGGGCTCCTGGAGGGTGCATGGTTTCTATACTCAAGGAATGTACAGTGTAACAGGGACCTGAAGCAAACAGACATAAAAGGACATAACACACACCAAGAATTATAAATGTTCACTATAGCTCTCCATTCCCATATATGTGAGTGTGGACAGAGAATGGAACCAGTCACACCAGAGGTGGATGTGGTTGTAAAGAAAGGCTGCCAAGGGCAGGAGTCTGAAGTTGGCCATGGAACATGAGTAGAACACAGAGAGGAAGGGATAACAGCACAGACGGAGGCAAAGGCGCAGAGGTGGGAACTGGACCTCACCCTGATCATGCTGGCCTGACAGGAGCAGTCTTTTAGCTGGGCATTCAGGGGACTGGGGCATTTAGACCTTGCCTTTGTGGCAGAGAAAAAGGAAACCACCATTTTAGGGGCAACTGGGACACTGGTGATTTGCCACACAGAATGACTAAGCCGCAGTCCACTGAAAAGTCCAAGTTCACACAAAGGCTGAGAGGAGCAAAGGTGAGAGGGGGGCTTTGGGTGTGTGGGTCTGAGAGACTTCACCCCCTGCACATCTCACCGGCCTCCCCGAAGTGGAGTCAGTTCTTGGTTAGCCCCGCCTGAAGGGTTGGGTGGATCTCCTGGCCTCTGTCAAGTACCTGGTGAGTTGGAACACCTGTGCCGCTTACCTTACCCTCTGGTGCCATTAGGGTCCAGTGAAATCAGAGGAGCAAACATTCTTTTAAAAAAACAAAGCCACAAGGGGGCCACAAAATCAAAGGTTGGCTTTATTAATGATCCTGTGGCCAGTAGATCTCAAAGAAATAGCGGTATTCCTGGAGCAGATACGGTGACTGGTATGGGGGTGGGGCAGTTCTCAGAGGAGGGAATTGCACTGGGTTTTGGTTGGATGAGGCCGTGGGCTAAAGGGCAGCCTTATTACTTCAGGCTTCTGGAGGCATCCACACATCTGCTGATGAACCAAAGCCAGGAAGAGCCTAAACCCAGGGGATAGGCACAGAGAAGAGATAAGGAAATGGGAGAGGAAATAAATGGAATTTTTCAGTCAGACGGGTCCGGAAACCATAATTTGTGGTGATATCTGAATCACATTTTTTTCTTGTTGTTTACAGTGTTATTAGCCATAAGGTTTTCTGAAAGTGAGAAGGGAAAGGACAGAATTCAGAGAAGGACCATTAATTTCCTATTTTAATATAGGTAGCAGCATTTGGAAATGGCTTTTCCACAGAAACAGGGGTGAGGTTTCACAAAATTACATAGAAAGTAGTCTGCAAAATCCCATTCAACACATAATGTCCCTGAAGCATACTGTCACTGGTAATAGTTCAGCTGCATCTGACCACCTTGTGTTACATCTCCTCCCTAGGAAAATGTTTTCCACATTTTAAACTCTGGATACCAGGACCTTAGCACCCCTGGAATAGGGGGTTCCCTCTGAGAGCAGCTGAGGTTCTGTGTGCTGAGGCAGAGTGGAGGGGGATAGAATGGGGTGTGCTGTGGAGGGAGAGGGCCAGGGCAAGCACAGGGGGCCCACAGTGCTCTACAGCTGTGTAAGAAAAGCTTCCTTGCTATCATTCCGGTGTGGTTTTTTTTTTTAAAGCTTATGACATTCTTAAGGATTTTTAAAATTTATTTTTGGCTGTGTTGGGTCTTCGTTGCTGCACGCGGGCTTTCTCTAGTTGCAGTGAGCAGGGGCTATTCTGTTGCAGCGCGTGGGCTTCTCATTGCGGTGGCTTCCCTTGTTGCAGAACAGGGGCTCTAGGCGCGGGGGCTTCAGTAGTTGTGGCACGTGGCCTCAGTAGTTGTGGCTCACGGGCTCTAGAGCACAGGCTCAGTAGTTGTGGTGCATGGGCTTAGTTGCTGTGTGGCACGTGGGATCTTCCCGGACCAGGGCTCGAACCCATGTCCCCTGCATTGGCAGGCAGATTCTTAACCACTGTGCCACTAGGGAAGCCCCTGGTGTGGTTTTCATAAAAGGGGAAGGAAGTAACATGGGAACAAGCCCCAACAAGCAAGCAATAGATAGATGATGACTCATTGTATTATTGATCTTAGAATGAAGTTATTCTGAAAGAGGGTAGGTTTTTTATTTATATCAAAAGAATGTTGAAGAGATGTGGTTGTGAGTAATAGCACTGAGGGTGGGTAAGTTGAGCAGGATAACAGGGCCTCTGCATGCAAAATGGAAGCAAAGGACTAGGAATTGGAGGCTTGTGGGCAGCCATCTTTATTCTCTGAGAACCACAAAGACTTCAGCAGTATGGACCAAAGGGCCTTGAGGAAGAAAGCTTTTGACTCAGTATAGCATGGAGTACTCTTGGCCATCACATTTAGATAATACGCATTCTCAGGGGAAATTGTAGTCTTGGGGCTGTTGGTGTTTATGTAGGGCCCATGATGGCTGGCTGGCTCTAGGGTGATCACCTTGCCAAGGTTTTCCAGGGCCTGTCTCAGCTTTATCCCTGAAAGCCCCTCATCCTGGGCAATCCCTCAGTCCTGGGAAACCAGGCTGCTTAGTCACCCTCGCTGGCTCTCCCAGGGGAGGGAGTCTGTGCTCTGTTAGGGAAGCCGTTACAGACCCTGCCCGCCTGGAACACAGGAACCCAGCCTTGGCAAATTGCCCTCCAACAAGAAAAAGGCCTCCTCAAGACAAGAATGGAACTTCCCAAGAATTGAATCTTTCTTTTTTGATGTTTTAAAAATTTCCAAAGGTCTCAGTTAGTAAACCAGCAACTAATTTTCAGCTCAAAGGCATGAAACTGGAAGGCTAGAACATATAGTTCTGACAAATAACTTCCCCACCAACTAGTTTTTCCCATGAAGCAGCTTCCAAAGATTGACCTCTAATGTGTGGGTTATTAAGATTTTCCCTATTAAGCACTTACATTTCTTCCTGTTTTAGAAATTATATGGTCTATTGCTCCATCTGATGGAAAATTTCCCCCAATGTGTGGTCTATTCATTTGTTATTTGCCACCTTCTCTGAAATATTGTTAACGCTTTGATTTGCCTTGTTCTCATAGCTTCCTATTAGTCATTTTGTTAACAGAAGAGGAAAGACTTCATTCTTCCACACCATACAAGTGAAGACAGTCCTGCATCCAGGTGTTTGGAATTAGGGAGCCCATGGGCTCAAGGGGAGCGTTCCCTGCTACACATTTGCGTGTCTGAATCACAGTCTTTCTGTAGAAGACTAGAGCTGCAGGGAGATTTGAATCTTCAGGTCCAACAGTGAGGCCCAGAGAGGGGAAGTGATTTGCACACGTTAACAGAGTAATGAGTGGTTAGAGAACTAACCTGTCCCTTGTCAGGCTGTTTCCTTCCTCTCTCAGCAGCTAGTCTGTGGTGACGTTTGCTCCCTGGATGCACAGCATCTGGATGCCTCAAAAGACGCTTTGGGTGCAGGGCTGGAAAGCAGTGGTTATGCCTGTTTCTTATCTTAGTCATTCCATTGACCTTAGAAAAGGGGGGAGAATCTTTACTTAAAGGTGAGAAACACAGACACCATGTGTATTATTGGGGACTTCTTGACCTAAATCCTATGCTTGGTAGAATTTTCACAATGCAAAGAAAATTTTCAAGTCCTGGCATCTTTTTCAGTAAAAATTCTGTCCTCTCCCAAGGTGCCTTGACTAAGAAAAGCAAAGTGCTGTGCTTTTCATTTCTTTGGGTGCTGCTTTTTGATGCTGGGTGTACATCAGGGAAGAACACCCCTCCAGAACTTCACTGTAGACTTGTGCTGGGGCCAGCCAGAGTATTTCTCGAAATCTCTTAGGTATCTGAATCATAAACAGAACTAAATGAGACCTTGGAGATCATCCTGTCCAACCCCCTCCTTATACAGAGAAGGAAACTGAAGCCCAGGGAGGTTAAGTGACTTGCCTATGGTCAAGAGAAGGCCTTTTTTTTTTTTTTTCTTTTCCCAATGGGACCTGTGGGATCCGTAGTAACTGTTCTCTCGGCCAATTAAAATCCTATCACTAGCATTGTTTTATGAGAAACAGCCTCCACTGGGCCCTGTCAGCAGTTAAGTCTTTGGAGCCGTCTCAGCCTGCAGTTGCTTTATATAAACTATCCCTTTTATGGGAGTTGAAGCACAGTATGAAAAGGGTTTTTGTCTCATGTTGACCTTGTTTAGTCACGTTAACGCACACATCGGCTGCAGGCCCCATTCCATTCTCCGAACATCTTCTGACACGCTGATAGTGCTGAGCAGAGCAAGGCTGGGCTCACTCCTCTGCAGAGCCTCGGCACTCAGGAGGCCCTTGTTTCAAGGACAGCTGCTTCTCCTGCGCTGGGCTCTTCTCCCTGAGCCCCGCTGCTCTGCTGGAACCAGTGCCAACCGCCTGAGTCCAACGCCAGTGTCTGTTTTCCAGAAAACGGGCAATGCTGTGAGAGCCATTGGAAGACTCTCCTCTATGGCAATGATCTCAGGGCTCAGTGGCAGGAAATCTTCAACAGGGTCACCAACCAGCCCACTCAATGCAGAAAAACTAGAGTCTGAAGGTAAGGAGCTCCAGGAAGATTTTCTGCAGCCAGATGGTGACAAAGGAAGGGTTGGGGGATGGAGAGGCATTTAGAGGTTTTCTTTTCTTAAGGTGGGGGGGTTGGGTTTTTAAATAATACAACCTACAAGGAAAAATTTGAAACTACTTTTACACTGCCCTGACAATAATTATTAAATGTAGTAATTATTCTTTAATTGTTTCACCTTAGGTTTAACTATTTTCAGAAGGAAAGTTATTATTTGTCTAATAGAACTAGATGATCTCCGCTAATCTTTTCCCTATATTTTACATAAGAATTAGCAAAGGCTTTATTAAAAGTCTCGTTTTTCTCATTACAAAAGCGATGCTTGTATAATAGGCAAACATAAAATAAAAATCACATATAGCAGTGTACTTTTTAAAAATATCCATTTTTAACGTGTCTTTGCGTTTTCCTTTTAAACAAAAATTGACTCATATAGTCCATATTTGTTTGCTATTTTTCATGATGCTGAAATATGTCGTTTGAACTGGGTAGACAGTGACTGGCAGGGCCCCTCCTAGAGACCAACAGGGTTAGTTACTTGCCCACCGTCTTTGAGGTGCTGCCCCATCCATCTCCTCAGTGAAGGCCTCGGCCTCTTCCTGCTTCAGATGCATGTAGGGTCTGGCCCTTATCCTGAGGTGCCTCATTTGGCCTGAGACACTCCTCCACCTCCCACTGCCTGATGCTTTTGGTATCCAAAGGTGAGAAGCTGAGTCTAGCTCCCTTTGTGCATAAGACAGGGTAATCGGTGAGGCTGCTTGCTGAGCTGCTCTGATGCAGCCGGGGACCGAGCCTGCTGCACGTGGGCCTGGTCCCTCCTGCTCCAGCCCTGCCACTCTCCAGGTGACCCAGAAATAGCCTGAAGGGGAAGGAGAGGATCAGGAGCCACTCAAAGTTACAGCTTTTCCCTGGACCAATCCCAAACCCTGGTCCAGAGTCATACACTGTGAAGGCAGTATCCGTGTGGAGAACAGAGCTATTGGCAAATCGAAGATGCCTCTAGGACCTGGCCCTTCCCTTCCAAGGAGCAGATAAAGGGCCTGCTGCTTCCAGAGGAGGGCAGAGGGGGTACAGAGATCAGGTGGGCTGGCGTGCTTCCGTCCTTCTTCGATACCCTCAACTGAATCCTGAAGCAGCATGAAATGCAGCCAGATAACTTTTTAAAAGATTATTTCCTTTTTCAGTGTGTCAGCATAAGGGAGGGAGTCCAAACATTTCCCCAGTTTGGTCACAGTCCTCTCTTCTGCCAAAATCATTTGGCAGCAGGCCAGCCAGTCCCCAGGAGAAAGGTGTGCTTATGATTCAGTCCTCTAAGCGCCATTATTTGCTAAATTATAACAACTTAAAAAAGAAAAAAAAAAAGTCAGCTTTTTTAAACCAGGGAAGAGGAGAGAACAAGGAATAAAGAAATTACCATGTCCTCTTCCCTGTCTTCTAGAAGATGTCTCCCAAGCTTTCCTTGAGGCTGTCGCTGAGGAAAAGCCCCATGTAAAACCCTACTTTTCTAAGACCATTCGTGATTTAGAAGTTGTGGAGGGAAGTGCTGCTAGATTTGACTGCAAGATCGAAGGTAAGTTTGTAGCTGTTCTTCCCTTACCTACAAAAGGGGTATGGTTGGCTGGTGGGCCCCTACTGTGTGCCCTTGGCAGAATGTCAGTTCTGGGGCAGCCAGGCTGTGAGGGAAAATGGGTCAGGAGGAGTTGGCCCACTGCCCCACTCTACCTGCTTAAGATTAGGGCCATTCAGTGACTCACTGAGGGCACATCGGATATTTCACCTACTTACATCAGCCACTAGACCCAAGTTAAAAGTGGTTTATCATGGACCTATTTGGCTATGGAATGTGCTTAATGAAATGAGCTTTGCAAGCTTATGGGAAGCATGTGAACTGCCCACCAAAGGCTCTCAAAGGAAGGCTGGCACAGAGCATAGGATGCAGAGAAGACAGTTCTGCTGTTAATCACTGGGCTTTGTGACCTTGGGCGGTGATTTAGCTCTTCTGAGCCTCTAGTCCTCATCTGTAAGACAGTGTCTAATGCCTTGAGTGGCTCTGGAGACTGTGAGATAACATGTGGAAAGGGGAAACCTTTCAAGTCTTTTAAAGATGTCATGGAGTCAAGGGAAAAGTTGTGGAACTGGTAAGTGCAGAGACAGCCTGCGGTGTGACTTTAAACTGAGGGAAGTTGGGATCCAGGCCCCTGTGCTGTCTTCCCCATGTTTCTCTGCCTGCTAGAAATAACGTGGCCAGAGTGAGTTGTTAGAGCTCAAGGGACCCTAAGGGATCTTAGCATAGCACCTTAGAAGTTAGCAGTGTTGGTGACACATAGCATTTCAGTCTCAACAGACTGCAACATTCTAGAAAGATAAGTGGCAAGACAAGACAGGCCTCTTTGCTTCAGGTCTGTGACTGTTGTGTGCCAACCAGAGTGGAGGGCTATCTCCCATTTCGGTCAGACCAACTTCCCCAAGGCAGCATAGCACAGGACAGCAGTGATAACGAACCATGCCTCCCACTTTGTAAGATTCTCCAGCAGTATGGCTAGATAATGCCTTTTGGGTAAAGTAACCCAAAGGAAGGAATGAAAAAACAATTTTTCTCCTGCATCACTATATTACCAAGATGCCTTACAAATGCCTCGCCTACCATAATCTTTCTCTTTTTTCATTCAATTTTTTAAAAAAAGTGGATGTGCTGCCTTTGCTAGTGTGGAAGTGCTCAGATTGGGGGTTCTGCTGAGAGTTCTGGGCCACTGCTTGTAGCTCTCACCATCACCACTGTCTTTGGGTCTTAAGTTCTTTACTTTTTCCTTTATTTTTTAGAAAATATTATTTCATAATAATTATCTTTTTGCTTACTTTTCTCTTTGGGATTCTTTTCTTGGTATTTGCATTACTTTGGAGTGCTGAGGAGAAATTAAAGCATATGGATGCTGTTTGTTAAAAACAAAATTCTACTTGAAAAGAATGTTAGAATTCTTATGTGTAATTTGTATTCTAGCTGGGGCTACAATTTTGTCCTGTAAAACTACTTCTCCAAAGTTTAAAAACAAGTCAGTTAGTATTATTATGTTTTTAAAGGCATAAAACATATATATTTTAATGCTGAACTTTGCAGCAATATGACTAATGCATAAATGAGACGAATGAGTCTGTCTTTGGACCAAACTAAGACAAATACTGCTTTCTTTTTCCTAGCAGTATCGCCAGTTCCTCTAATTTATGTTTTACAGGTCTGTTATCATCTTTGAATTATAATTTATACACCATAAAATTCACCCATTTTAAGTATACAATTCAATTATTTTTAGAAATTTACAGAATTGTGCAGTCATTACCACAATCCAATTTTTAAACATTTCCATCACCCCCAAAAGATCCCTTGTGCCCATTTTTTCTAACTCTTATTTTTTTATTTAAATTTATTTAAGTTCTTTTATACAAGATAAAAAAAAGTTTTCTTTTAATCCAAGAAGATATTTAGCTCCAGGCATGTGGTTGGAACTGGGACAGTGTTCCGGGGAGTTATCTATATCTGTGTTAAGGTGGGAGGTGGTACAAGCCCTACATGGGTGGGGAACGGGATGCCTGTACAATACCTTATGTGGCGTTTCAGATATTAGTGTTTACAATACATGCCCCTATTCAAATGTAAATATCAAAATAGATGGTAAAAGCCAACATCATAATTTTTTTCCCCTTTACCCCCTTAATCAATAGAGGTAGCTCAAGAGTTTGCATGAACTGATAAGAAGTTTTAAATAATAGTTTCTGCAACTTGTGTTCCCTCCCTGTGATACAGGATACCCAGATCCTGAGGTCGTCTGGTTCAAAGATGACCAGTCAATCAGGGAGTCCCGCCACTTCCAGATAGACTATGATGAGGATGGGAACTGCTCTTTAATCATCAGTGATGTTTGCGGGGATGATGATGCCAAGTACACTTGCAAGGCTGTCAACAGTCTTGGAGAAGCCACCTGCACAGCAGAGCTCATTGTGGAAACCATGGAAGAAGGAGAAGGAGAAGGGGAAGAAGAAGAGGAGGAAGAATGAAACAAAGCCAGAGAGAAGCAGTTTCTAAGTCATATTACAGACTATCTCTCTAAAGCTCAAAAAACCCAAGACAGTAAAAGCACCTAGTGTGATAGATTACTTAGTTAGGTCATTTGGGGGTTGATTCTTCAGCAATAGTGGTTGATACCCAGCAGCATTACTGAGGGGCATTAATTTAAATTAGCTGGCACCTTAAGATTCTAGTACAACTAGATTTCATTTTGGGAAATCACCAGTAACTTGCCTGACCAACCAATTTTAGAGAAAAAGTAACATAAGGAAGCTTTATCTGGACAAAGTCATATAAATTCTCCAACTGAAAGTACTCATGAAAAAACAAGGTCACAGCCCTGCCCAGAGGGTCCCTGGAGATGGGGGTCTCTCCCAGCTCCTACTCCAGAGAACCAGGTCTCCTCCAGTCCTGTAGCACTTCATTCTGCAGGCAGTTGAGCCATTTTAACTTACAAGGCACAATATTTCCAAAGTATACTATAGACATTTGAACTTTTCATTTCCATCCCCTGTTCTACCTGCCAGTTTTTCTGGATCTGGACTTGCCATGAGTTTAAGCATTAGGGACATTACACTTCTTAGATTCTGAAGACACGTCTCCTGCTCATGGATGACTGGCTTCCTTAGGAAAAACAGAATCTCCTTTCTTCCAAAATCAGTAGGAAATCTAAACTTATCCCCTCTTTGAAGATTTCTACAGGTACCTATGGAAAAAAAATCCTTGTTAATGTGTTTTTCTGAAACCAGGATTCATACCTGCGCTGTTTTAGAATATCAGCTCTGCATGTGTGGTAAAGATTTTTGTGTTTGAATGTATGAAAAAACAGTTTGCTGAAAAGTTAGTCTTAATTATTTATTGGCCACTATGAAATAGATTTCAGCTATAGAACTCCACATACTTTGGAATCTCATTCAGGATAGTCTGAGTTTAATATACCTTCATTTTTAAAAGTGCTCCAGAGAACTCTACTTACCTTATGGATTCCACGAGACTTTCCTTCTTGAATGTGCATCAATCATGCCTTGCCCCCCGAGCTTGAAATATATTCTTAACCTGATAAATGCACTCAGACTTGCATCTTTAGGAATTTTTAACTTTCTTTCACTACATTGGCACTTAAATTTTTCTTTATAAAACTTTTTGAAGGGCATAAACAAAGACCATAAACTGATATGCTTAATACATTTCCTCTGTGTGTGTGTAACATTCCAAATACTTTTTTCTTTTCCACTGTTTGTAAAGCGCAGCAGTTTAATATTTCAAGGGACTTTTTGCGAGTTCCTTAAGAACTAATTTTAAATTACTTCAGTGCAATCCTACACAGTATCAACGTTAGAATTTTGATGTTACTTAGTCTTATGTTATCGTCCATTCTATTTTTATCTGCTTCTTGCTGCTAGTTTCAAATTGCCAGTATTTTGCTTTTTAAGCAGTTACAACATTTTTCATATAGCCACAGTATTGCCACAGTTTATTATAATTAAAGTGTTTTAAAATTTGATTTAGAGCATTCAAAGCTTTTCTTCATCACTTTTGATTGTGTTTAGACTATAATCTTTGTGTGCATGTATGCTGTATATGTGCGCGCATGCGTGGTGTGTATGTTTGTTTACAGGTTTTTTGATGCCTTCTTGAAGTTGTGTTTATGTTCTCCCAGTTTATTATGCCATCAGAATGGTAAATGAGAACACTACAACTGTAGTTAGCTCACAATTTTTAAATAAAGGCTACCACAGTGCATGCTGTTTGTTCAGTCTTTGCCGCCTTCTTTTCCCTTCCATGCCACCCGTTGTAGACGACCCAAACAGATGTCAGAAACTAAAAACAAATGCTCTGCTGCATAAATGGCTTACATGCTGGGAGAGACTTCCCTGGTGGTCCAGTGGTTAAGAATCCACGCTTCCACTGCAGGGGGCATGGGTTCGATACCTGGTCAGGGAACTAAGATTCCACATGCCTCGCAGAGCAGCCAAAAAAAAAAAAAAAAGGCTTACTTGGTTGTGCTTTACTAAGGAACAGAATGACTTAGGCACTTCTAGTTTATACTAGGTAGCCTAATTTGCACATTTACTTCAAAATTTCCCTCGAGCATCATTTTGGTTCAATTACATTCTAGTAGGTACGCTCATAATGCTAAAATCTGACATTTTTAGTAGGTCACAAAATCATCATCGTCATTAATATTTACCAAGGCTTGGTCTGCATTTGTAACTTTGGTGCAATTTGTTACTAGCAGCCGAGTGCTATCTTTCCATGTCTTGATAGTGAAGCATTTGTTCTCAGGAAACCATCACTCCTGCTTCACAGGAAGTCTGTTTTCAGATATCAGATGGTGGGGCCCCCCAGGTCTCGAGTATTCAAACAATACTGTAGATATTCTAGAAAGAATCAAGACATACTATTAAATGTTAGACTAGATGATTCTATGATTCCACTTTTGATTGAAAGAATCCATTGTCCAGGTAATATTTAAATTGTTTCATTTTTTTAAGGCAACCACAATCCACAAATGTTCCTAGTGAGGAAATTATTATTTTTAAAGGACTTTTTATTCCTTGCTAGTGAAAAATGTACCTTATATTCTGAAAGAAAACAAATAATCTCCTTCCATTCCATTCTCTTCCCAAACATATAAAAAACAATCCACTGATTATTCCTTACATCGCAGAGCTTCATATTAAATGAATTTCTATGTATAACTAAAAAGACATGCTGACTGTTGTCAGCTCTAACTTAGTTTGAGTTCTACACATTTTAATAAAATCTGTGCTTTTAATACATCTGTGCTAATGAGTATCAATGAGCTAAAGAATAACTGAATTCTAAAGAAACTCAACTCTCCACTTTTCAAGAAAACACAGGTAATACTACTTTCTTTAACCCTTGGGAATGCCTCTGTATTTCAAAAGGGAAGCTAATGTCTGTGACAGTCATTACTGAGGCTCTTTGCCCCCTGGCACATGACTAGGACCACATTCCTGACTCCCTGTGTGAGATGGGAGATGGGGCTGTGTGACTAATTCCAGTCAGCGAGGTAGAAGCAGAAGTGATGTTCATCCCCTCTGGTCCAGAGAATTTAAGTACTGGTGCAAGACTCTCCATAGTGACTGGCAACATGTCAGATGGTGGCTACTTTATCCACCTAGGTCCCAAGCCAATCCCAAATGAGTACATAACACAAGCAAGGAATAAATCTTTGTTCTTATAAACCCCCAAGATTTTAGCATTCTTTGTGGCTGTAACATAGCCTAGACTATCCTGTTATAAGGTCATCACTGTATTCTAGATCTATTCTGACCAATATGGTAGCCATGACTCACCAGTGACTTTAAATTTAAATTAATGAAAATAAATAAAATTTAAAATTCAGTTCCTCAGCTGCACTAGCCACATTAAGTGCTCAATAATCACATGTGACTAGTGGCTGGCTATCTTATTGGACAGCACAGATTAAAACGGTCTATAAAGTTCTATTAGACAGCACTGTTTTAGATGGACTAGGAGGAAAAGAGAAACTCCAAATTTTACCTTAACTATGCATATCACTTTTCAAATTGTGAAATTAAAACATAAAAGTTTGCGTGAAATCAGTCTGGAAAGTATGGTCTATAGTTTCATCAATCATATTGGATAACACAAACTCAATACTTACGTTATTGTGTTTGATTATTTACATTCATATATTTTTTCACTTTTTAAGATATTTTAAAAGTACCAGTTCTGTGCTTCTCACCACAAAATCGAAATAGAGACCTGCAATTCACAAGCAATTACCAGATTACTTGTGATATGAAGCAACCAGTTAGGCAAAAAAAATCTCTGGTGTTTTTGGCACTTGTAGCTACTTGAGACAGGGGAGCATCCAACAGGGACAACTGAGATAGCAGAGAAAGAGACAGCATCCCTGGGGCAAGATTTCCCCGACAGTGAACCAAAAGGAAGGGGGAGGGGCCATCCTGATAGCTACAGTCATTTTAACCTTAGTGGCTTTGATCATAACTCCCTTCCCATTGGAACTGGAAATACCCAGGAGATCTACAGCACTTGGAGACAACAGTCAGTTTCTAACTGCTGGTTGTTTGAAATTTTAGCTCATAGGCCTTGCCGGTGTTCCAAATGCTTGTACATTGCAAGGAGGGCTTCATGTCAGAGACCACAGCCCCAGTAGTGACCACACAGAAGTACATGATAAATCTTCACAAGACATCATTATTTGACTCTCTGGGACTAGATTTCTTCCAGCTGGAGATAACTAAGGAAGAAGAAGGTTACAAATTAACCTAAAAGTCAATTCATTATTATTAGCTTCTTTTGGGCAGACATCAGTAGCTTCCAACAGTTAAGAGACAGGTTAAGCTATAGGGCTTCTCCACAGTCTTGCTCCAGATGGTATGTTACAATGACCAATAGCCTCTGGTCAGATTCAACAGGCATTTATTAGCAAGCAGTCATACAGCCTATTCTGTAAGCTCCATGAAGTCCCAGATCTGTCTCTCCAGAAAGCGTCTCACCTGTTCACTGAAAGCAAGCACTGCAGGATACGAGGGGTAGGATCTAGCTGACCTGGGAAATCAGCCAAGTGGAATCAGTTCCAGCTCTGCTTCTCACTGGAGTTGTGTAGCTTGTGCTTCAGTTTCCTCAACTATAAAATTAGAGAAATTATATTTCCTCCTTCACAGATCGTTATAAAAATTAAAAGAGCTCATGCACAGTACCTGATCCTTACGGTCAGCTCTATTCTTTTAGCACTCGGAGATGCTAAGATGTGTCAGGAACATCCTCTACCCGCAAGGAACTGATAATACTTCTGTAGAAACAAAACAAATAAGTGGAAAAGTTATACACTAATGAAAGATGGGAAGAATTATTGAAATTCCACCCACCTCCGGAGAAACATCTTTGTAACTGAAAGTGCACATACAGCTGTATGAAACACAATTGCTCTGAGTTTAGGAAATGCTACAACTGCCTTCTTGGTCTCCGGAAAAGTTTTAACTTCCAGTCTCTAAATACTCTCTTCTTCATAGTCAAAAGAGAAAAGCTCATCTGACCTTATGAGCCTTATTTTCCAATCAAGAGGAAATTTCTCAAAGTTGGCTTGACTTTAAACTCACACTTAACCTTTAATCCTCAAAAGTTCTCTAATTTTTAATTTATATTTACAAAAGCTAATTCACATTGACTTGTTTCTGGCAGTATATTAACCACAGAACAAATAGGGCCCTGCTAGGCAGTTCCAGGAAAAGACTAGGTAGACACCTTTTTTAAGTTGTCTAGAAAGCTCAAAATGCTCCTATTTTCTGGAGAATCAAGAGATTAAAGGTTTAGAAAATGGGAAGCTACCATAGTCGAGAGAAGACCAAACATGAACTCCAGAAGACAAGCAGTAACCGTTCTCTTCAGAACCCCATTAAACCGAGAGTGAAGGAATACTTTTTTTTAAAGCTATAAACCCCTCAAAGACAAATATGGGAGAAGAAAGATGAAAAATACCAGAATTTTGGAAGACGGAAAGCAAACAGATGAGCGGGTAACTTACTTAGAGCACAGAAGCTGAAACCTGACTTCCTGCAGAGAAGAAGGCCAATAGGAAGGCAAGTCAGTTTTACTCTGAAGAAGCCTAAAAGGTTAGAGACTGAGGGAACCATGTACCTATGAAGGGGAGCCTCAAAAGGAATGTAAGGTATCAACTCACTGATGCATTGAGGTCAATGCAGGTCAAAAGTCCAACCAGGAAATCAATGCAGAAGTAGGATGGGATACATAGGAGTTAGGACAGACAAGGGTCCAGAGTCCAGGAAGTCAGTCTGAACACATCAATAGTACCCATGTTCAAAGTACAGAAAAGAGCCTGATCCTGGAAAGGCATCTGCTTGCTCAAGGAGTTTTTAAAGACAGAGAAAGTCATTTAAAGTTAAATTGGTTGTCCAAGAAGCCAAATCATTTAGACTTTTAATAATGCACCCAGTTAATGAGGGAGATCAGCTCGGTGCTTTGTGTCCACCTAGAGGAGTGGGATAGGGAGGGTGGGAGGGAGACACAACAGGGAGGAGATATGGGGGTGTATGTATATGTATAGCTGATTCACTTTGTTATACAGCCGAAACTAACACACCATTGTAAAGCAATTATACTCCAATAAAGATGTTAAAAAATAAAACAGAAATAAAATGCACCCTGTTAATGAATGTCTTATATTCATTTATTTAATGTAGAAGCTCAGTTAACTAATTTCCATTTAATCCAACTTGCCCGACTTAACCACAATTTTCATTCTTTCTGTAAAATAAATGAACTGGAGCCCACACACTTCTGTTCTACTAACTGATGGCCACTGAGTAGTAGTATTTACCAAGAGTCAATTGGATTTGTTCTTAAACTTCTTTATGCCAGTTGTACAACTGTAATTACATAATTTAATTATTATATAAATCAATAAAAATGGGGTGCTAAAGGGAGGAGAAGCTGTTTCTATGGAAACTAAATTGAGGCTAGTGGTCATACGTGGCGGATCAGACACCTGAATTTATCTCCTGCCTCCCAAAACCTCACTAAAATGAAAGTAAAGGCATTAAACCCACAGGGCAAAGAATAAGAGAGGTGATATATTAGACTTGAGTTGTTGACAAAATTTTGGGATAGACTAATTGGTAAGTAATTTCGTTTCAACTTTTTCCACTCTGCAAGCATCTTCAGGCGAGAAAGCGTCAAAAAGCAAGCTGAGTCCTACCACAGAACAAGGCAAAAAACAGAGGAATTAGACTGACTGTCCCCCCTCCATCTCCTCCTTTAGCCCACAGGCCCTCTGACAGTCTCTCCTCGAACGCTGGCAGGAAAAGGGGTCTTTTAAAGTTAGACCAGAGGGAAAATAAATAAATAAATAAAATAAATAAAGTTAGACTAGAGAAGCTGTAGATTGGTGGACAACAGGCACAACTGAGAGTGAGAAGGAGCAACTCAGAAAACACAGGGATCGGGCAACAATCCCAACACAGAGAACATCAACATGTTCTCTGTATCTATGATGTTGGTTGGGTTTTTGTTGTTCTTGTTGTTGTTTTATATTCCACATACAAGAGATGTCACACAGTATTTGGCCTTCTTTGTCTTATTTCACTTAGCATAACGCCCTCGAAGTCCATCCATGTCACAAATGGCAAGATTTCATTCTTTTTTATGGAGATTTTATATATATATATATAAAAACACATCTTTATCCATTATCTGTTGATGGACACTGAGGTTGTTTCCATATCATGGCTATTGTAAATTATGCTGCAATGAAGCTGGGGGTGCATATATCTTTTCTAGTTAGTGTTTTCATTTTCTCATTTTCTTCAGATAAATGCGCAGAAATGGAATTGCTGGATCATATAGTTATATGATCATATAGTTATATTTTTAACTTTTTGAGGAAACTCAATACGTTTTTCCATAGTGGCTGCACCAATTTACATTTCCACCAACAGTGCATGAGGGTTCCCTTTTCTCCACGTCCTTGCCAACAATTGTTCTTTCTTGTCTTTTTGATAAAGTCATTCTAACAGGAGGGAGGTGATGCTTCATTGTGGTTTTGATTTTCATTTCCCTGATGATTAACGATGCTGAGCATCTTTTCAGGTACCTGTTGGTCATCTGTATGTCTTCTTTGGAAAAAAATGTCTATTCAGATCTTCTGCCCATTTTTCATTTTATTTTTTTTTTTGCGGTACGCGCGCCTCTCACTGTCGTGGCCTCTCCCGTTGCAGAGCACAGGCTCTGGACGCGCAGGCTCAGCGGTCATGGCTCATGGGCCTAGCTGCTCCGCGGCATGTGGGATCTTCCCGGACCGGGGCACGAACTCATGTCCCCTGCATCGGCAGGCGGACTCTCAACCACTGTGCCACCAGGGAAACCCCCATTTTTTAATTGGATTGTTTTTTTGCTATAGAGTTGTATGAGTTCTTTATATATTTTGGATATTAATTCCTCATCAGATATAGGATTTGCAAATATTTTCTCCCATTCAGTAGGTTGCCTTTTTATTTTGTTGATGGTTTCCTTTGCTGTAACAGAAGATTTTTAGTATGATATAGTCCCATTTGTTTATTTTTGCTTTTGTTGCTTTTACTTTTGGTGTCATGATGTGTGATAATGTCATCACTCTGACAGCTTACATATTCTTGTGCTTTAAATTTTTCTTAGTTTTGATTTCTAATATGGATAATATAAAGTAGTTACAAACCACATAAATAAAAGTTCTTTAGGGGCCTCAATAATCTTTAACAGTTTGAAAACCACTATTCTAGGCGATGATTTAACCTAAATATAGCTAGGCAGTGCACTTTACTCTGAAAATCCCAGGCAGCACCCAAAATGTAACCCATACTACTGTTGTCTCCTCTTCCTTTTGAGTTTGCCACCAAAAAATTCAACTCACACAAAAATATAATTTACTGATTTTGTAAGGTAGGTAAGGTAAATAAGGGAATTCATATTGATCAGCATTTCATTTGAAAAATCCTCCCAGACCTGTCTCTTCTCCTAGGTTTCTCTCCTCTTCTCTTTATCTTTCACTCTCTTCCCTCCCCACTTTGCAGGGCAATTTAAGTACATCCAAGATGGGGGGAGAAAAAACCAACATGTCACTGCTATCTACCCTCATTAGAAGACATAAAGGGATTCGTTTTTGATAAACTTAAAGAAAAAAATTTTTTAAAAAAGAAAAAAATTTACTCACAAAACCACTCATTGGGGAAAAAAAAAGCAGAATACATATAAACAGAAAGAACATTAAAAAAAAAAACCTAGGGCTTCCCTGGTGGCGCAGTGCTTAAAAGTCCGCCTGCCGATGCAGGGGAGACGGGTTCGTGCCCAGGTCCAGGAAGATCCCACATGCCGCAGAGTGGTTGGGCCCGTGAGCCATGGCCGCTGAGCCTGCGCGTCCGGAGCCTGTGCTCTGCAATGGGAGAGGCCACAACAGTGAGAGGCCCGCGTACCGCAAAAAAAAACAAAACAAAAAACCTAATGCCCTTACTCAGCCAAAGATAAACACTAATAATATATTGGTATATCCCCTTATAGATTTTTTCTCTCTATAGACAGATATACCTAACTGTTTTAAAAATAAGATCTTAGTACACATCATGTATAGTCCACTTTTCTACTTAATATATTCTAAACAATTTCCATATCAAATGCATCTCTGCATTATTTCCCCAACTTTTTATTTAAAATTTTTTCAAACTTGGAGAAAGACTGATAGAATAGTTCGATGAACACTCTTAAACCTTTCAGTAGAATACTGTTGGGAGATGATTCACTCCGAACATCTCACTTTTCTGGACAATTCAGGTCTTCTGATCAAAAGCATTTACAATCAATTCCAGTATTTGCATAAGGAGCTGAAGGGGATCAAAATGTACCACCCCCAAATATGCCACTTTGGCATAAGGACTATTTTGAGCTGAAGGCAAGTGAGAAACAGCAGATACAGAAAAAGCTCTCTATCCTCCCCCTATTTGCCTAAAAGCAGGGCATAAATTTCCCTTTGTGAATGTGTCCCCATCCTCTCTCATATATCAGGAAGAGCAAGATAACAATTAATCACCAGACACGAGTTGACTCTAAACTCATCTCAGCCCAGAGATGGCAGCTACATAACAAACTTTACTAAAAACAACCCTTATCTTCCATTAATTTTCCCCACAAGTTTACCTTCCCACAATTTACTGCCCATAAAAACCTAAACCCACATTCCTTTGTCTTGTCACTTCTCCACAAATTTATTGCTCTTTGTTAAAATGGTATATAACCCTCTGGGTCTGACCACCTCTTTGGGGTTTTCACTTCATTTCTGTGAGGCCCCCCACATGTATATGAAGTAAACCTTTTTCTCCTGTTAATGTTTTATCCGTTCAATTCGCAGGGTCCCAGACACTGAACCTAAGAGGGTAGAGGATAAAGGGTTTTTTTTTTCCCTCCCCTACAGAGACATTCCAGTAGGGTAAGGATTAGATATGTTTCTCTTCCCAGAGATGTTCAGAATAGTAAAGATAAAGACCTCTCCTTCCCGTCTTGGAGAAGACTGGCTTACATTCTAGAATAAAGACAAGGTTTCTCTCTCTTTGGCGGGCAGGAGAGACAGGTCACCAGCAGCCATATATAAGATCAGAGTTTCCTAATATTTGTATAAGGAGCTGAAGGGGATCAGAATGTACCACCCCCAATATGCCATTACAGGGTTCCTCTCCTGTAATGCACCCCACTGCATATGCAGGTACCATCTGGCCCTCACTATGTTGCCCTGTGTGGATGGGGCTTGGTAACCAACATAAGATGTTGCTCTGGCTGCTGCTTTTGCCATAAATGATAAACTGTTTTTGTTTTGTGGCTCAGAGGGCTCATTATTTGTGTGCGTGTGTGTGTGTGTGTGTGTGTGTGTGTGTGTGTAACGGTATAATATATATATAAATAACATGTATATTTTATTTTAAATATATAAACATATACATACATCCTCTTCCTGCCCCTCTATCTGGACCCAGACTAACCCCCACACACATACCTTAAGCCACAAAGTGCACCCTGAGATCAAGCTCTGCCCTGCTCCTCTTCCTGTGAAACCCCACACTCCATCCACCTGGACCAGGCCCCAGACCATGTGTGTCCCCCATGGTATTCAAAAGAAGAGAACACTTCCTCACTGAGGGACCTGGGTGAAGAGGCCAGCTTCCTCAGCACAGGGTACTGGAACTTGGGCTGGGTCACAAAGAGAGAACAATGCCTTGAGGCTGTCCTTTGGGAGGAAGACCCCAAGAATTGGCAGTAATGGTCTCCAGGGACAAAAATCTGGAGCCCCTTGCTGCGGCTGGGCCCTGAAAGAAAAATATACATGAAAATACGAGAGTGTGTGGGGTGGGGGCCCGGCCACCTTGTTAGCTTGCAGGCAGAGTAGACATTTCTGACCTGCTATAGTTTTTGTCTTAATCAGATCATTTTCCACATTTGCCCTTTGCTCACAATTTCTCTCACACTTGTGCTCTGCTACACACACACACATTTTATTTTTGCTGAATCATTTGAAAGTAAGTTTCTGCAGAATCATTTTTAATGTCTGAATGTTATACTATTTTAAACCTCTATCATAATTTAACCAGTCTGTACTGCTGGACATTTAGATTATTTACAACAGTTTGATACTGTAAATAGTATTGTGATGAGCATTTATAACTAACTAAATCTTTTTTCACACCCTAAATTTCTTAAGATAAACAGACTCACAGACAGAGAACAGACTTGTCGTTGCCAAGGGGAAGGGGAGTGGGGGAGGGAAAGACTGGGAGTTTGGGATTAGCAAATGCAAACTATTATATATAGGATGGATAAACAACAAGGTCCTCTACATGGGAATAGAATCTAAAAAAGAGTGAAGATATACACATACACATACACACACACACACACACACACACACACACACACATATAACAGATTTACTTTGCTGTACAGCAGAAACTAACACAACGTTGTAGATCAACTATACTCCAATAAAAATTTTTTTTAAAAAATCAAGGTCCTAGGGGCTTCCCTGGTGGCACAGTGGTTGAGAGTCTGCCTGCTGATGCAGGGGACACGGGTTCGTGCCCCGGTCTGGGAAGATCCCACATGCCGCGGAGCGGCTGGGCCCGTGAGCCATGGCCGCTGCGCCTGCGCGTCCGGAGCCTGTGCTCCGCAACGGGAGAGGCCACAACAGTGGGAGGCCCCCATTCTGAAAAAAAAAAAAAAAAAAATCAAGGTCCTACTGTATAGTACAGGGAACTGTATTCAATATTCTGTGATAAACCATAATGGAAAAGAATATGAAATGAATATATATAACTGAATCACTTGGCTGTACAGCAGAAATTAACACAACACTATAAATCAACTATACTTCAATAAAATTAAAAAAAAAAGTTGAGATAAATTCCAAGAAGTGTACTTATTGGGTCAAAGGACATTCATGGTTTGAAGGTTTTGCTATGTATTGTCAAGCTGCCTTCCAGACAGTGTATCTATGTCTGTACATTCAGTAGCAAAGTTTAAGAATACCCATGTCCTTATATCCCTGCTAACAGTATTATTTTTATCTTTGACATTCTGAAGAAGAAAAAAATAGAGGGCGTCTATCTCATCATTTTAATCATCATTTGTTCATAAATGTTATTTATCTTCATTGGTGTGTTTATTAACCATTTATAAGGAGACCTATGGTCTGAAGCTGATCATAGAAAGTCATCAAGTACTAAGGCAGCTATCTCACAGTCTCTCATAAAGGGTCTCCTCTCTCCACATCTGCTCAGGTGTCAGTTTCCCCAAGCTCAAATTCTCAAAAGAATAATGTGATATAACCTTTTCATATTAGTCATATCACTGGCCATTCTATGGGCTAACTGGAAGTTTAGAGTGGAATTTAGAGTTTGAATCCTATCACTCACCCCTCCCTTTCTGCAGGGTTTTGTATGATAATGAAACTATAACAATTCAGGAAAGTAGGGAATGACCTCAGCACCATCTCCCATCTGGCCATTAACAGAGAGCCCTCCACATGAAAAGATGCTCAACATCATTAACTATTAGAGAAATGCAAATCAAAACTACAGTGAGATACCACTTCACACCGGTCAAAATGGCCATCATTAAAAAGTCTACAAATAACAAATGCTGGAGAGGGTGTGGAGAAAAGGGAACCCTCTTGCACTGTTGGTGGGAATGTAGATTGATACAGCCACTATGGAGAACAGTATGGAGGTTCCTCAAAAAACTAAAAATAGAATTACCATAGGATCCAGCAATTCCACTCCTGGGCATATACCTGGACAAAACTATAATTCAAAAAGATACAGGTACCCCTATGTTCATAGCAGCACTATTTACAATAGCCAAAACATGGAAACAACCTAAATGTCTATGGACATATGAATGGATAAAGAAGATGTGGTACATATATACAATGGAATACTACTCAGCCATAAAAAGAATGAAATAATGCCATTTGCAGCAACGTGGATGCAACTAGAGATTATCATACTAAGTGAAGTCAGAAAAATACCACATGGTATCACTTATATGTGGAATCTAAAATATGGCACAAAGGAACCTACCTACAAAACAGAAACAGACTCACAGACACAGAGAACAGACTTGTGGTTGCCAGGGGGGAAGGGGGTGGGGGAAGGACTGGGAGTTTATGTAAACTATTATATATAGGATGGATAAACAACAAGGGCCTACGGTATAGCACAGGGAACTATATTAAATATCCTGTGATAAACCAAAATGGAAAAGAATATGAAAAAGGAATGTCTATATGTGTATAACTGAGTCACTTTGCTGTACAGCAGACTGGCACAACATTGTAAATCAACTACACTTCAAAAAAAATAATAAAAGAAAAAGAGAGAGCCCTATAAGGGTATGTTTTGGGGTATGTGACCAACCATGAAGATTGCTGACATCTGGACTTCCAGCTTCCTGAATTGAAGATAGCCTGGCCAGTAGCACAGGGCTGATCAGAATTACACCCTACTCCCTATTCCCAATCACAGGCAGAGAAACTAGAAAAGAGAGAGAATGGTACACTGCAGGGCAGAAGTAAGAGTCAGCCTGGCTGCCTTTCCTGACTGTGCAGAATCTCTCGTCCCCCGGTTAAAACATGGCCCAATGAATTTCACAGATCTTAATCATATTACTCTTTCCTCCTCCCTGCGGGGCCAGATATGTTTATTTCTGATATTTCCTGTGATGGGTGTCTTTCATTTTTGGCCACCCAGTATCTAAACACACTTCCTATTTGGAGGTAATTCCAATAAAGAAGCTCAAGTGTGGGCAAACAGCCCCTTTCCCATCTGCCTTGTCTCTAGAATTTGGGCATGTCAACTTCCAACAATATGCTCCTACCTACAACCTTGACTCTGGAGTGAATAACACAGAGAAGTAAATGGCAGTTTAGAATCTTTCCAGAGGTGACAGAGGAAACAATAATGGCAGCATCCAATGCCCAATGGTGGCTGTGCCAATGACAGAAGTTGTTAGATACTAACCAGATTCTTCCTGTGTATTGATTTGGTCTCTAATTTTAGATGTCTAATTTCCCTTGGCTCCTGTCGATGTTCCAAACCTTATTCTTCAGCTTTTCCATCAATTTTGTGAGCTATCCAATGTCCTTTCAATACACTCCTCTCTAACTAACCAGTTTTGGTCTCCATTGTTCAGGAAGCTGGAAATCTGATTAGTACATAACCCCTTTTGTACAGAAGTTGCCTTTTTTATGGAGATGAAAAGACAAGGAAGAGGGGTGCCTCCCTATCAATAACTCCTGGATCAGGTGCCCAGCTCAAGCCTAGAAGTATCCATTATCCTGAATATGTGATAAACATTTCACTGCTTTGTTGTATAGTCTTACCATCTGTATATGTATTCCTATCTGTAGTCAAAGGGATGAAGATAATAGGGTACAAAACATGGCCACTATCTGTCACCAGGGTTTTGCCTCAGCAGCTTCTCTTAAAAAGAGGTGCCAGGGACTTTCCTGGTGGTCTAGCAGGTAAGACTCCGTGCTCCCAATGCAGGGGGCCTGGGTTCAATCCTTAGTTGGGGACCTAGATCCCGCATGCCGCAACTAAGACCCAGAGCAGCCAAAATTAATTATTATTTTTAAAAAAGAAGTGCCAGCGATGCTGTCCCCTTAACATCTTTTTTTTAAAATATATATTTATTTATTTATTTTTGGCTGCGTTGGGTCCTCGTTGCTGTGCCTGGGCTTTCTCTAGCTGTGGCGAGCAGTGGGTACTCTTCGTTGCAGTGCACGGGCTTCTCATTGCAGCGGCTTCTTTCGTTGCGGAGCACAGGCTCTAGGCGTGCGGGCTCAGTAGTTGTGGCTCCTGGGCTCTAGAGCGCAGGCTCAGAAGTTGTGGTGCATGGGCTTAGTTGCTCCACGGCATGTGGGATCTTCCCGGACCAGGGCTCGAACCCGTGTCCCCTGCATTGGCAGGCGGATTCTTAACCACTGCGCCACCAGGGATGTCCCCCCTTAACATCTTCATTATACTCAGATTAACTACAATAGCTTCTTACATGATCATCCTGATGCAGTATTTCCTACTATCAGGACTCCTCTTTATTTTTATTATATATCATTTATGTATATCAAGCATATAAAGTATATCTAACATATAAAGTATAAGCAAAAAGCACCCAAAACATAAATATACATCTCAATGAATTATCACTAAGGGAAAACCTATATAACCACCACCCAGGTCAAGAAATAAAGCACTTCCATCACTCCCAGAACTCCTCTCCCCACCACTCTCCCAATCCTTGCTACTTGTCCCCTCTTGGTCATAAATTCCTCCCTCCCCACTATCCACCTATCTTACCTATCCTGGGTTAGTATCCACTATCCTGACTTTTGTGATAATTTCTTTACTTTTCTTTAGTTTTACCACCTGTGTATGAATCCCTTAAACAATATAATTTTTCATTTAGCCTGATTTTTAACTTTAGATAAATGAATCATACTGTATGTATTCTTCTGTGCCTTACTTCTTTCACTCAATATTGTTTGAGATTCCTCTATTATAGCTGAATAGAGCTGCAATTTGTTCACTTGCATCGCTGTAAAGTATCCCATCGTAAGATCTACAATTTATTTATTTATTCTACTGTAGATAGATGTGTTGCATTCAGTGTGTGACTATAACGAAAAATACTGCTTTGAATATTCTGATATATGTACCCTAGGGAATCTTTAAGGCCATCAACCTGGCATTAGAAAAACAGTCATGGGATATATGTATCTTTGACTTTCCTAGATAATGCCAAACTGCTTTCCAAAGTGAATGCGCCAACCCACCACTTGCAGTCCCCTCACCAACAACTGGTGTTAATCAAACAGTTTCATTTTACCCACTCTGGAGAATGGCTAATGGTATCACACTGTGCCTATAATTTTCATTTCCCCGATTAATAAGAGGTTGAACATATTTGCATATGTTTACTGGTCATTTATATTTTTTCTTTGGTAAAGTCCCTATTCAAGTCTTTTGCCCACTTTTTCAATGTAATTATCTCTTACAGATTTGAAGGAGTTTTCATATGTTGTGGAGACTAGTCGTTTATTAATTACGTGTGGCAAATATCCTCTCCCACTCTGTACCTTGCTTTTTTTTGCTTGTTTTATGCTATCCTTTTATGAACAAAAATCCTTTACTTTAATATAGTCAAAGTAGCAACCTTTTCATTTATAGTTGGTACTTTTTATATCTTGTTTTAAAATTCTTTCCTTACCTTCGAGGTCATAAAGATATTCTCCTATACTAATTCTAAAAGCTTTAAATGTTGACTTTCACATTTTAAGTCTAGAAATGATTTTTATATATAGTGTGAGGTAGGAAATTTTTTTTTCCCATACGAATATCCACTTGTCCCAGAATCATTTACCGGAATGTTCATCTTTTCCCTACTGTACCTCTGTCATACATAAAGTGACTATATATGTGTGGGTCTGTTCCTGAACTCTCTATCCTGTTCTATCAGTCTATTTGCCATCCTTATGCTAATACTATACTGTCTTAATTGTAAAACTATAGTTTACAATAAATGTTGTTATCTTGTAGAGCAAGTTCTCCCAATATCCTGGTAATTTTTGGACCATTAAAATTTCCATATAAAATCTCAATCTGCTTCTCAAATTCCACAAAAATCAAAACAAACAACAAAAACTAGTTGGTGAAATTCTGATTGAGATTGCATGCAATTTATAAATTAATTTTATCATCTCTACTGTATTGAGTCTTCCAATCTATGAACTCAGTATCTCTCCACTTACTTAGGTCTTCCTTAACGTCATCCAATAATGTTTTATAATTACCTACATAGAATTTGAACAGTAGCACAGAGGCCATACCTCTTAAATTATGCATACCTGTTTAAAATTGTTGTTTTCCTGGTGAACAGTTCATTATTATGAAAGATTTTACCTCTAGTAATGCTTTTTGGCTGCTATCGATACAGACATATTACTGTATTAGTTTTCAATTACTGATGTAACAAATTACCACAAACTTAGTGGCTTAAAAAACAATACAAATTTATTATCTTATAGTTCTGTAGATCAGCAGTCCAGTACAGTACTCACTGGGCTAAAATCAAGATGTTGGCAGGGCTGCATTCCTTTCTGAAGGCTCTAGGGAAGAACCTATTTCCTTGTGTTTTCCTGATTCTGGAAGCCCCCTTCCTCCATCTTCAAAGCCAAAAACACTGCATCTCACTCTGACTTTCTTCTGTAGTCACACTGCCTTCTGGCTGACTGATTCTTCCTCCACTTCCTTTTTATGATTACAGAGGACCCACCCAGATAATCCAAGATGATCTCTTCACCTCAGGGTCCCTGATTTAATCACACCTACAAAATCCCTTTTGTCAAGGAAGGCAACTTCTATGGTCTGAATGTTTATGACCCCCTCAAAATTCATATGTTGAAATCAATGGGTAGTGCCCAAATAGAAAAAGCCCTAGAAAACTCACTTGATTAGTCTCAGCCCTAGGACTGGCATTAGCATTTACCTTCAGAGAAATCCTGGCTTTTGCTTTTACTAACTGATCACTGTTCTGGTTTCAATTTACTATTCTTTACCATCCCCAACACAAGCCCTCACTCCACTTCTGATCCCCACTTTGGAGATACCCTTTACTTTCCTGCAAAGTCAGCAATGGTTTAAAAAGAATGTTTATCATTTTTCAAGTCTTTGGGGTTTTCCCTCCCTCCCTCCCTTTCTTTTGGTAATGGAATGTGGTAGACTGAATAATAGCCCCCAAATATGTCCATGCTCTAATCCCCAGACTGTTACTTATAAGGTAAAGGGGACTGGCAGATGAGATTAAGTCAAGGATTTTAAGATGGGGAGAGTATCCCTGACCATCAGGCTGGGCCCAACGTAATCGCAAAAGTTGTTATAAGAGAGAAGCAGGAGAATTAAAATCAGAGAAGGTATTCCAACAACAGAATCAGAGAGTGGAGAGACTGGAGAGATGTGACTGTGAGCCAAGGAATGCCAGCAACTTCTAGAAGCTGGAAGAGGTAAAGAATGGATTCTCCCTTGGAGCTTCCAGAAGGAACCAGCCCTGCCAACACCTTGACTTTATCCCTGAAAGAATCATTTTGGACTTCTGATCTACGAACTTTAAGAGAATAAATTCCATGATGTTTCAAGCCACTAACTCGTGATAATTTTTTACAGCAGCAATAGGAAACTAATAAATGGGAGTTGATTTTTCTTTTTGGATAATACTTTCAACCTATAACTATTTAAGAACCTGATTCATTACCATGTCTTAGTTCAAATTTAAATTCCTCAGTCCAGCAATCAAGTCCCAACTATTTATTTAGACTTATTTTTATCCCTTCACCCTTGTTAGCCTTCTGTAGACACATGGCTGTGTCCTCTTACATTTTTTACCTTTTATCTTCTCTCACTTTAATGACTTTCAACCTTTTCATAACACATCCCTATGATTATGTTTGAGACATGTCTTCGAGAAGCTTTTCCTGACTTCTCTCCTCACAACAATACTGCTTTGTAGTCCTCAGAAATAATGTTTATTTAGACCACTCTAACCTGCTTAACATTCTCAATTATTCTTTGAATGTAGCAATTCTCCCAATACTCAGATTGGAGTAAGATACTTGGAGGCATATAATATGCATTCAGTATCTGTTGTTTTTATCTGCTGTATTAGTTTTCTGTTGCTGCAGTAACAAATTACCACAAATTGGGTGGCTTAAGACAAATTTCTCTCACAATTCTCTAAGTCTGAGATCAAGGTATTGCAAGGCAAGTCTGTACTGCCTCTGGAGGCTCTAAAGGAGAATCCATTCTTTGCACCTTTCAGAGTCTGGTGGCTGTCAACATACCTCGATTTGTGGTTCATCACTCCAATCTCTGCCTCTGTGGTCACACTGCCTCCGTGGTCACACTGCCTCCTCCTCTTCCTGTGTGACTCTTTTTCTCTGTGTGTCTATTCTACAAGGATAAGTGATTGCATTTAGGGCCCACTGGATAATCCAAGATTATCTTCTCATCTTAAGATCTTTAATTTAAATGTATTTTCCAAATACGGTAACATTCACAGATATTTGACATCAATGAGGGGGGGCATTTTTCAGCCTACCATACCTGCCCAACATCTATTCTCTTCTTCTGATAACAACTCCCTTATTACTTCTGGGGGCACTATATCCCCCAAATGCGGGGGATGTATAAACTCAATTTATATAGTTTGGGTGAAGCCTCCCTCCTCCTGCTAATGTGTATATGACAAAGACCTGGCTGGTCAGCATATTCTATCCCCTTTGGCTGCAATGATTGGCTCAGTGACGGGCATGTGACTCAAACTAAAGAGATTACTTTCCAGGGCTTTTATTGGAACAAATGGGATAGAGCTGTGGTTTGTTGTTGTTGTTCTGGGACTGCTAGATTAAGCAAAAGAAATATAGTGACTCCCTTGCTGGGGAGAGTAATGAGAAAACCCACAAAATTGAAGGAAAAGCATCAAGTACCAGACCTCAGGGACTGGAATCAAGACCCAAAGCCCTCAAAACACAGAGTCCCTCGTGTTTGCTTGGTTTCTCCTCTCCCCACATGGAAGGGAAGGTGACTGTCTGGAGCCAGGAGCGCAACCTGCTATATTTAATAATCCTGACAAAAAGATGAACACTACACCCCAGCATCCTCACATCAATTTCACAGAAGAACTCTAATGAGCTCTGCTTGTGTCACGATAGTCCTAAGGCCTGAAATAATTACTTTTGCTAGAGAAATCATGCTTGATCCAGACAGAATCATGTTGCTGGCAATGTGTCAGGCAATGAAGGGGAAAAACACAAACAACTCAAACCACTACTACAAGAAAATACCACTATTCTTATGAAACTTGTGGTCTATTGGGAAGAGAAGTCACACGAGTAAATATAAAATTACTGTGGCCTGTGTCATGAGAGGAAGTACGTGGAGACAAGGTGAATGACTCATTCCAGAAGTTTAAGGAAAGTGATGGCAAACTTAGATCAGAAGGAGGAAGGTAGGGATGGAGATTCTAGGCAGAGAGAACAACAGGCTCAAAGCCCCTGTGGCAGAAAGGCTCATCACTCATTGGAAGAACTAAGATAAAGGTAGTATGTCTAGGGAGAGCATGGTGTGACGTGAGACTGAAGAAGCAGGTAGGAGTTAAGACCATGCACATTATTGTGGGTCACATTAAATATTTTATACTTTATCATAAGTGCCATTAAAAGCCATTTAAATGTCATAAGAGAGTGGTGGGTAAGGTAAGTAGACATGAACAAGTTTGGATTTGGAAAAGATCACTGTGACTATACTGGAGAGAACAAACTGGAGTCTAAGTGACTGTAAGAAGATACGTTGACTTTTAAATTGATTTCCGACAGAGCTTTATGCATTCCTGCCTCCTACTTTCCCATTAAGCAGGTTATATTGGGAAAAATATCAGTTAAATGAATGAAAGAAGCTTTTAGATAGTGATTATCTGCTCTGCAAAATGACTCACTTCTTTATTTCCTTTGCAAAAATTTTTCCCTCTGATCACAGTCTGCAATGTAAGTACACCAACTTGCTCTTTAAAGAAGTCAGGAAAACCAGGCAACAGGATCTCTACACAATCTGTGGGACTGTAAGGATGGGACACTGACAACCGTTTAGTTGTTACCTCTCAACCTTTAGATGTCTCATGGCTCTAAATACCATCACCGCCCTGATGGCTGTTAAATTTATACCTCTAGTCCACACTTCTTCCTGGAACCTCAGTGTCTGTATCTGTCTACTCAACCTCTCCACTTGAATGTCTAATAGACGTCAAGCTCAGCAAGTAAAAGATAAAATCTCAGATTTCTGCCTTCAAAATAGCTTCTTCTACAACTCAATTATTCCAAGCTACTCATAATGTCTTTTACCTCACACTCCACAGCTAACATATCAACAAATCTTATCAGCGCTACTTCTAAAATATGTCCAGAATTCAATTCAGTTTTCATCACCTCAATTGCAACCACTCTGGCCCAAACCACGACTCGCTACGGCCTGGATTACTGAAACAACTTCCTAACTGATAACACTCTTCACCAACTAACACAGTTATTTTCACCTGGCTCCCTCTATAACGTCTGGGAGACCGAGGACTTGTCTTTCACTTAGTGCCATGAACCCCAGTGCAATCTCGCAGACGCTCCATAAAATAAATACTTACTGGAAAAAATAAATAAGTATTGTATACCACTACATGTACAGTAATTAATATAAAAAGAGATTTGGGCATGAGAAAATTGACGGTTAGACTTCTAGTACAAACCAAAAACCGCTAGAACAAGCAGTGAATGGAAAGTGGGGTCAGCTGGTTGAAGCAGGTTCCACAAGCTGTCCTGCTTTCCTTAAGCAGACATGTTTTCCATATAAGCCAACATCCCTCTACCTTGGAATACTGTGGGTGGAAAGCTTCTCGCTCCACTCGACACCTCACCCTTAGCCGGCAGCCTAATCGTCTCATCCTCGTCCTGCTTCGACGACGGGCTTCGGCGACGGGCGAGCCCACGCGGCTTCGGGCTGGAAGACGCATTTGGGCATCCTCCTGGCCCTCAAGAATGACACTGGATCCTAGGCCACACGGGCAACTTTAATCGGATAGGAAAAGGGACATACTTCTTGTTGACGTTCTCCACTGTACAAGTAACTTAAAATCAAAAGGCAGGGAATAAACCTTCAGAGACAGAATCTTCAACGCGGCTGGCAGTTAAGATAAAGGGCAGTTCCCGCCGGCCTCTAGGGATGATGGGAAGCGAAATCAGCGTCAATTGCCCTGACCCAAAATGGCAGGTTACTCGAACCGCGTGTATAGGGGTGAAGATACGACCACTGGGAGAAGTCAAGATGAGAAGGGAAAATGAAAGCATCATTTTATTAATCCCACACAGAGGCGGAAACTATAGGAGAGAGAATAACCAGGGACGACAAAACATCCAGACGGCAGAAACAAGTGGCCTGTCGAATAAGGCCAAACACAACATTGACCTAATCCAAGATGGCGCCGGAGGTTATTACCGGGAGCGCAAAAGCGGCGGTGATTACCCTGTTCCACGATGGCGGTGGCGACTGAGGCGAGTGGAGGGGCGGGAGGGCCGGGAGCGTCTTTGCCCTCCTCCAAGATGGCGGCAGCCGTGGGCGCTGTCCCTGGCTCCGCCCCGCGGCCTCGGCCCCGCCTCTCCCTTGTCCTTCCCTCCACCCCGCTCGCAGTGGCCAGTCTGGGCGGAGGTGTTCGCGCGAGGAGAGCGTGCTCCCGGCGTTTGATATGGCGGCAGCCGCGGCGACTGCAGTGACGAAAGGGAATGGGGGCGGCGGGGCCCGGGCCGGGGCCGGCGAAGCCAGCGGCTCACGAAAGAAAAAGGGCCCGGGGCCTCTGGCCACGGCGTACCTGGTCATCTACAATGTGGTGATGACCGCGGGGTGAGGCTGGGGCTCGGGAAGGCGGGGAGAGAGTCTGGCCGGGGAGGGGGCTCTGCGGCAGGAGGAGCGGCCCGGCTGGCCCGCCGCGCGCAGCGCAGCCCCGGTGGCGGGAGTCCGGGCCCCGGCACCTGGGCTCCGGGGGCAGTCGAGGCTGAATCCGCCTGGGTGCTTGCTGGGGGCCGAGCAAGTTCCCAGGTACCGAGCTGGAGTTCCAGTGCTCCAAGGGGCTCGGGGGAGGCTGCCCAGGCGCTGGTCCGGAGGGCCTTGGGAGGACGTATGGGCTGGCCACACGTCCATGTCTGGGGGGCGTTGTGCCGGGCGATCCTGCAGCGCTGAGAGCCCAGGCGGCAAGGCACGAATGGCGAGCTGTTCTCCCCAAAGGGAGTGGAGGGAGCTGTGTCTGCAGAGTTGACCATTTATTTCGGCGGCTCTTTTCAAAATCCAGGATGAGCTTTAATGGGAAAGGTAGTGGAGCAGCGTTCAAAGTTTTTGCCCAGTGACATGAGCAGTCCTGTGCTTTAGGTGAGTTTAGACTTTGTAGGATGGATTGAGGTGGGGAAGACACTAGAGATGGAAGGCAGAGTTACTGGGGAGAAGCGGAATAGACCCTGGAAACAGATTTTACCCCCTCTTGTTTCTCCTTTATTTCAGTCCATCCCTTGTCGCAGCGAGTTTTTAGTTCTAGTTATGACACTAACAGTGTGACCTTGGATAAATCATTTTATTTCTCTAGACCTCCGTTTTTTCATCTGTAAAAACTAAAGTGTTGAGCTAGGTGATCTCCAAGATTCCTCTAATTCTCTGACCCCATGATTTTTGATGACAAGGATCACAGGATCAGACTGTTACATATTTTTAAATTTTATAAATTTGTAAAAAAAAAATTCTTAACATTTTATTATGAAAATTTTCAAACATATAGAAAAGTTGAAAGAACTGTATAATGAACATCCAGTTTTATTTATTTTTAAAATAGATAATACATTGGCCAGGTGCAAAATTGAAAATGTATGCACGGGCATACAGTGAAGATCTTCCCTCTACCTTCCCTTCCACCCAGATTTCCTCCCTGGAAGGCAGATAATTTTGTTTATGTTTCAGATACTGATACAAGCAAATATGTGTACATGGGTATTTTAAAAATATGAATGCTAATGATTAGCATTTCAGCACCTTGCTTTTTTCTCACACACACACACACACACACACACACAAACACATCTTGAGAGGATCATAGGCTTTATGGCTAGTATTAGAAATAGCCAGTATTGAAACCTAGGCTCAGAGAAATTGTGACTTGCTTGACTTGAGGTCACAGAACTTGTTAGTAGTAGTTCTGGGTTTAGAAGCCATATTACAGATGCACGTTTTCTTTATCACATAAATGGTCACAGAATGATTTTAAAAGAATATTCATCAGTGCATATGTGTGTATTTATATATAAAAATTCTTGTCATCTTAGCAAGGGCTTTGATGAGAGCATTGTGCTGAAGAGGGATTTTAAGATACATTGGGGAAGACGAAAAGAAGCCTTTATTCCTGAACCATGAACATGGAGAATGGGGTGGAGGGTAAGGAGTGGTATCTTAAACCAGAAGAAAAGTTGGGGCTATGAGAGTAAAGTAAGCTTTTTTTCTAGGCTACTGAAAATGCTGAACCAGTTACACCATTAAGGAATTCATTTCTTTTTTTTTTTTTTACAAACTCTTGTTCGATGTATTTGTATGATAGTTTCTAGAAATAACATAGACCACATACCCCACTGCCTAGTTAAGATTTTACACATAAATAAATCTGTTAGCACCTTCAAGGAGACACACCTTAATAATGATATACCTCATTTCATTATGGAACTTAACAAATAAAAAACTACAGGGCCTGAGAAATTTATTTTGGAGGACAGTAGAACAGAAATGTAGAGTTCAGAGCCATATGCCTAAGTGCGTCCCTGTTTTGTATTGATCTGGCTTTCTTTACTAAATTGATTTTGGGAATCTCAGGTTAAAAACCTTTTATTCTTTTTAAAAAACAAACCATTTATTCATATGTCATTTGCAGTCTTTTAAAAGAATAGATTTTAAGGTAGGGGTATGTTCAATGAGATACTTCTATAAATAGTTTAAAACATCTCTCCACCCTGTTGTTATTACAGACCCTTTAACTGCACAGGGCATTTAAAATTTTCCTTTAATAGCTTTTTTCTCTTGTCTTGGACTTCCTGGCACCTAATTTAGCTGCTCAAGGACCAATTTAGCTTATTTCCCTCCTTTTGGTCTTGTTCTCAACGGGCAAGGTTGCCAAAAAGCCGAGCTCCAGATGGGTGAGGTGCCACTGTGCTTTTGCAAAAAGCACTCTTCGTAGGGTGCTGCTGGAGGTGCAACATTTCTGTGCATTACATACAGCTTAGCGTTTGAGAGTGATAATCAATAAACCTAGGACACAGATCTTGAGGTCACCTTTAGTAATATCTATGATTGCCACATCTTTCTATTATAATCCTACTTACTTTTTTTTTTCTTCTGATTGCTCTTTTTCTTAGGTGGCTCGTTATAGCTGTTGGTCTGGTCAGAGCATACCTGGCTAAGGGTAGCTATCATAGCCTTTATTATTCCATTGAAAAGCCTTTGAAATTCTTCCAAACTGGAGCCTTATTGGAGGTGGGTCCTGAGATTTGTTGTTGTTGATTTCTGTTGTTTTAAAATTAAAAACAAGCTACTAAATTATATTGAAGTAGCCATGTTTCTGCTGGATTTGCTTTACATGTTGAAAACTTGCCTCGTAGAACGCCATGTATAATGTTGATACCTGGTTTATCTTTCTGACATTCTACATAAATAAGATCTCATTTAACTTGTATTACCTGGAATATATTTTACATTTAACTTTTATTGGCAATCAAATGAAACAAGCTTATATTAGGATTTTAAAAAATTCTAGGGACTTCCTAGGGAAGTGTTAGCAAACTCAGATACTTACAGGGACCGGGCATATAATGGGAACAGTGAAGTTGGTGAGTGTAGGATGTCAGGAGTGATAGATATAAGAAATAGTAGAGCCTGTTTAAAAGCCCCCAAAAACCTTTTTAAACAATAGTTTATTAATTTCCCTGTATTAAGGGTAATATATATATCCAGTCCTGTCTTCTGGGGTAAGTATATGATAGGATTTTTGACTTGCAATTCAAATTATTTTAAGCAAAAGGAAATTTATTGGCTTCTGTAGTTGATAAAGATAATAGGGTTAACTTAAAAAATCAAAGGAACCAGCTTGGGAATGAGAACGAAGGATTTGACGTTGCAGCACTCTCTTTCCATCTCTCATCACTGCTTCTCTCTATTTCTCTTTGAATATTAGTCTTAGGCTCTCCTACTGCAGATTGCCTTCTCTACCTGGTGGGAGAGAGCTTATTTTTTCAGCATTAGGGAAGGATTCTGGTTGGTCTTACCTAGACCAATCACTCTTGCCAGTGATGTGAAATACTTGATTAGTCAGATCTAGGACACATGCCCATACTTTTGGCCAAGGGACTGTAGACTTCGTTAATGGAAAAGGGGGAATGAGGTAGCTTTGGGCACACACCATAGCTGCCATAGTTCATTATGGTGAAAAATTTTCAGGTTGCAGAGAAGATCTGATATTCAGTTTCATTTTACCTAGCCTTTAGGCCAAGCCCATCATGACATTTGGAAGGCTCTTAGACCATTTATCTCCATGAAATGAGATGTTACCTCAACCTCTCACCCTCTTTTTTTTTTTTAATTAGTTTATTTACTTATACGTGGCTGCGTTGGGTCTTCGTTGCTGCGCGCAGGCTGGGGGCTACTCTTCGTTGTGATGTGTGGCCTTATCATTGCAGTGGCTTCTCTTGTTGAGGAGCACGGGCTCTAGGATGCATGGGCTTCAGTAGTTGCAGCATGTGGGCTTCAGTATTTGCAGCATGCAGGCTCAGTAGTTGTGGCTCACAGACTCTAGAGCACAGGCGCAGTAGTTGTGGCACACAGGCTTAGTTGCTCCACGGCATGTGGGATCTTCCAGGACCAGGGCTCGAACCCGTGTCCCCTGCATTGGCAGGTGGATTCTTAACCACTGCACCACCAGGGAAGCCCTCACCCTCATTTCTGAAAGCAGAAAGTTGTAGTTTTTGGGTTTTTTTCTCCCAGAAAGCAGAGAGATTTCAATACTGTCCATACTTATATGTTTAAGTTAGATGGTATGATGAAATGAACGTACAGCTGGAGGCTGAGTGCCCTTATTCTAAGCATGCTGGTTTTACCAACTTACTTTGTGAATTTGGGCGAGTCATTTATCTCTTGTCCACCTTGTTTTCTCATTTGTAAAATAATTAGTTTGAAGTAGATTTGTAAAGTTCCTTTCTGCCCTAACAGTTTGAGTTTGAGGAGAGTAGCAAATCCTTGTGTGGGCCATATTGTAAACTTAGAGGCTTAAATTTTTGGGGGAAAGGGGCAGTAGTAAATAAGTATCACTTGTCTGTCAGAGCTTTGGCCAGCACAGTTCTCAAGCTACAGAGAACCGAGTTTGGAGTCAAGACCATCAGAAACTGCCTGAGTGCTTGATATAGTAAGAAGTTGTATCCAACTGGAATACTTCAATAATTTACTAATTTAAAGGGGGTTCTGTCTCTGTAAGACTTGGTAATATTAGAGGTATAATTTTTAAAATTTAAGGATATCTTAGGGAAGGTTGTGACATTAAATAGTGTGATGCAAAATCTACTCAGGAACCAAATCTTAGACTTGGAGGGATTAGCGCATTTATCCCTATAAAATTTTTAATAGGGATTTAAGAAAATATTTTGGAGTTCTGGTTTTATCTCTGTTATCCCCACTAAGAACCAATTAGGTGACAAACCCTGGATTTGATTTTGGGAAAAGAACTCTGCAAAATGAATGAAGACTCCCTGGGATGTGCAGAGAATTAGCTTTGTAGATGGCAGTGATGGCAGTAGACCCCTCAACCTGGGACAAGAGAGCAGGCTTGCTAGAGCTGCGTCTCCTGAGCCGTCCATTAAGGAATGTTTTATTGCCTACCTAACCTACATAGTATAATAATGTGCTTAGTGTTGTTTAATTACAGATAAGTTGTCCTTATGGGAATTATTAGTGCTTGACAATAAACCGTGTTTATAGGAGGAAAAAATGAGTCCCAGGGAGGTCAGCTACTCACTTATATCTCTGCATGAATATTCTGAATAGTAATCTGTGTGATTATTCTTTAGTAGGTTCTGTGGGAATTTGCTTTAAGAGGAAATAGAGATTACTTGTTCTCAAGAAACTTCAAATCTTCTTAGGAAAATATAACACTTTGCTTTTTAAAAATATAAAACATTTACTAAGCAAGTGTAAATGGGCATGTAGTAGTGTAATACAGAAAGACTTTCTGAGAAAATTAAATGATTTTTTGCAAAATGGGTACAAAGATATATTGAGTTTGTGATACAATAATATAGCTTTTTAAAAGAATATTTATTTCTGGGGCTTCCCTGGTGGCGCAGTGGTTGAGAGTCCGCCTGCCGATGCAGGGGACGCGGGTTCATGCCCCGGTCCAGGAAGATCCCACATGCCACAGAGCGGCTGGGCCCGTGAGCCATGGCCGCTGAGCCTGTGCGTCCAGAGCCTATGCTCCGCAACGGGAGAGGCCACAACAGTGAGAGGCCTGCGTACTGCAAAAAAAAAAAAAAATTATTTCTTTGGCTGCACCAGGTCTTAGTTGCGGCGGCAGACAGGATCTCCATTGCCGTGTGCGGGATCTTCATTGTGGCATGCAGAATCTTTCTGTTGTTGTTGCAGCATTCAGGACCTTTAGTTGCGGTATGCGGGACCTTTAGTTGCGGCATTTGGGACCTTTAGTTGCAGCATGCGGGATCTAGTTCCTTGACCAGGGATTGATCCTGGGCCCCCTACATTGGCAGCATGGAGGCTTAGCCACTGGACCACCAGGGAAGTCCCAATAATATAGCTTTTTAATAAAGTAGACAGAAATCCTAATTTTTTTCCACATACATATCCAAGAATGTCTTGAGTAATTTTTATAGATAGTTTTTCAAAATATTCCACAGGTGACAGTTAAATAAGTATGTGTTTGAGTCACTGTAATGGGTGCCATGGAGGTTGAGCCCTTGCTAGTAAAGACATTAAAATCTTACTGGGTAGATGACTATGTTAGGACTCTTGGCTGGAGATTATAGAAACCGCCTTAACTGACTTAAACTGTAAGGGGAATTTATTATAAGTGTATAGTATGTCCCATGGAATCCAAGGGTGGGGATGCAGCTGGCCTTTAGGAATGGCCTGGAATCTGGGACTGGAGCACCACAGGGAACCCAGGAGGTCTTGCTCTGTCTCTTATCTCTACTATTGTCTCTCTCTCTTTTTCTCTGATTCTTCTCTTCTTGCAGACTGGGGTTTTTTTTTGGTTTCTTAGTCTGTGTGGCAGACAATGGTAACAGAAAACTCCTGAGATTGTAGTTTCTGCAATCGAGAGCAGCTAATTAAAAACAATATTATTTCCATTTCCGTATTCCTAGCGAAGGGCCTAATATGTCCAGCTTGAATCAGGTGCTTGTTCCTGGACCAATCACCTGTAGATGAGAGTAGGGTCACACTAACCATATAGAAGTTGGAGGGAAGGGACAATTTATAGAAAAGTGGTGCTAGGCATTAAGTCCAAGAAGTATTTACCAAAGTAATGAGACGCAATACAGTGAAGATGATAAGGTATGAGGTGATTTATAAATTGGTAGAAAGTAAAATACTGATAACTTTGTGGGCCAAGGGATCAGTGTGTGAATAACTACAGTGTGTCTTGAGTTGAATCTGAGAGCTAATTAACATAGGTAGCAAAAGTATATTTTTAAAATGCCATTCATAGATAAATAAAATATATCTTCATACCGTAAAATGAGTGAATTACTGGTACTTGTTATAACATGGATGAATCTTGAAAACATGCTTTGTGAAAGAAGCCAGAAGCAAAAAGCCATGTGTTGTTTGATTCCATTTATACAAAATGTCCAGAATAGGCAAATCATAGAGACAGAAAGTAGATTAATGGTTGCCAGGGGCTGTGGGGAGGAGAGAATGGGGAGGGACTGCTAATGGGTACAGGATTTCCTTTTAAGGTGATGAAAATATTCTTGAATTAGATGGTGGTATGGTTGCACAACCTTGGGAACATAACTAAAAATCACTGAATGTACACTTTAAATAAGTGAATTTTGTGATATGTGAATTATATCTCAATTTTTAAAAAATGCCGTTCAGGGGCTTCCCTGGTGGCGCAGTGGTTGAGAGTCCGCCTGCCGATGCAGGGGACGCAGGTTCATGCCCTGGTCCGGGAAGATCCCACGTGCCACGGAGCGGCTGGGCCCATGAGCCATGGCCGCTGAGCCTGCGCGTCCGGAGCCTGTGCTCCGCGATGGGAGAGGCCACAACAGTGAGAGGCCCACATGCCACAAAAAAAAAAAAAATGCCGTTCATCTATAATGAGCCGGATAAATTTTCTTTTTACTTTATTCTTTTTTTCGGGTCCATGATGTTCATGGATAAGGACAGACTATCTTTCCAGCTTTGTTAAGAACTGAGTTAAAGTTTAGAAATTAAAGATCCTACATTATGGCGCTTTAAAATTTATTTCTAAGAGAATTTGGATTTCTAAATATATTTAGTTAACATAAGAATGTAATTACAGCAAAGACATTTTCAAATACTCGTAATTGGGTGTGCCTCTGTGATTGACAGTGAGGATTCCAGTAGGTTAAGGACTGCTCTGCGGAGACATTAATTGTTGAGACTAATACAGACCATCTTCAACACATGTACATCAGTACATATATTCAATATCATTTACCTGCCACCGTCCATCTTGGAATATCTAATGGACCACAGGCACCTCCTTTCCTTATTCTCTTCCATCTCCTTCTAATGCTTGGAACCCTCTTATCTACCGAAAAATAAAATAAAATAAAGAAAAATAGTGTCATTTGTTATCTTTTCCTAGAGTTGATTTAGGACTGGGTCTGAAATGGCAGAACTGATTCTGGAGAAGCAGTGAAGGAGAGAAGATAGCTTTTGTTGTTTTCTAAGCCCCATCTCTGTATTCTGGTCTAATTCTCATGCCTCACATCACAACTCTCCTCAGATCCTTTAATGAAATAATAGGAAACTGATTTTGGATATTTCTCTAAAATATAGCAAAATCTTAAGAATTTGTAGGAAGAGGGCTCCCATCTTGTCTCCCTGCCAGTTTTTGTCTTTTTGCCTCAACTACTGGATGATTTTTTCCCACAGAGATACTAGGTGGTTGGGTTCTGTGATATTACTAATACTTTAGGCACATTATATATTAACTTTGCTTTTCTGAACTCATCTGGGGACATAACCATCATCTGTAATATTTTTCTTCCTTTTGGAAACATGCTAATTTCTCAGTAATTTTAAAAAGGAACTTCTGAAACACAGCTATATGCACATTTTAGACTAACTTTATTCTGAGGACTTGTTTTGAGAAACCAGCCCTCTAAAAGAGACTTCTGAAAAGCTAGCAGAGCAAGTCATAGTAGAGCTATCTGACACAAACAGGAATGACAGCAAACCCAGACAAACCAGCTTCAGAAACAGTGTGAAAACCAGAGAGAAATAGAACTTGGGTATAATTAATAAGTGTCACAACATTAGAAGGGAAGAGGGAGACTGTGGGAAACAGGAGTCCACCCACACAGGCCTCACTGCTTAACAACTCAAGCAAATAGAAGCAAATTGATACGGTATTCAGAGAAGATAGGTATTGGCTATAGAAAAGAGTGTGCTAAAATTTTTTTTTAAAAGAGAACTAAAAATGTCAATGGTGGCGGTTCAGGGCAGGAAGCAGGCCACAGTGCAGAGAAATAAGTGATACTGAAGATTCAAGAAAGGCAGGAGTTCCTAGTTATAGTCTCAGATAAAACAGATTACAGAGCAGAAACCATTGGGACTGTTTAGAGTGTACTATTTGAATGTCAAAAAGAACATTACAAAATACATAGTGCCAGGCATATCAGAGTTATTATGTGTTGGTGGACTAGCTAATGCATGAATGATTATCAGTAAAACAGAAAAACAAAATATACAGGAAAGCAGTGAAACTTAACAGATGAATAGTATAGTAGAACCAAGCTATCTAGAAAACAGAATGAGGGTATACAACCTGTCAAAAAGTACGGCTACCAGAAGTAGAAAAGATTGGAAAGTATAACTCAAAGACAATCAGGAAAAATTCTAGAAAACTATTCAGAATGGAAAGCCCCTCTCAGTGTGGTTATTGAGAGTATATGGAGTTGTACATAGGCACTGTTTTTCAAGGAAAAAAATCCCTTCCCTTCCTGGGCACCTATTTGTTAAATTTTTAAACTTAAAAGAAAGATAAGTGATTTCTAGCAGAGAAGAGATCTTAAAGTGTAATAGTAAAACAACTTGGGACGTTAGACTTTGAAAAATAAAAAGATTCATATGAAGCTAGGAGACAGCATTAGGTTCCTGAATAACAGACCATGCAATTTCCTACAGATGGAGACATTTTGAAAACACCTACCAAAATAATAGAACTTTGAAAGAACCTTATCAAAGGGTTTTTAACTGATATATAAGTAAATAAAATTAACCAATTCTTTTTTTTAAATAAATTTATTATTTATTTATTTATTTTTGGCTGCGTTGGGTCTTCACTGCTGCATGCAGGCTTTCTCTAGTTGTGGCGAGCAGGGGCTACTCTTCGTTGCGATGCACGGGCTTCTCATTGCAGTGGCTTCTCTTGTGGAGCATGGGCTCTAGGCGTGCGGGCTTCAGTAGTTGTGGCGCACGGGCCTAGTTGCTCTGCAGCATGTGGGATCTTCCTGGACCAGGGCTTAAACCCGTGTCCCCGACCTTGGCAGACGGATTTTGTTAACCACTGTGCCGCCAGGGAAGTCCAATAAAATTAACCAATTCTTTAGACTAGCACTGTGCAGAAGAACTTTCTGCAACGATAATATTCCAAATCTGTGCTGTCTGATATACTAGCCGCTGTTGAGCCCATGGGGCAGGTGAGACTGAAAATCTTCAGTTTTTAGTTTTATTTACTTTTAACTGAAATTTAAATAGGCACATGTAGCTAGTGACTACTGCATTGACAGCATAGCTTTAGACCATCATACAGATTGCAAGGTATCCACATGTAATTTCATAAAATATATCAGATTCTCCCAGGGTAGAACGAAGTGGGAAGGAGGGAAAGCAAAGGAAGACAAACCTTGTGATGTAAATTTTAGGTCACAACAGAGTTTATAAACTTTTTAATTCATAAGACAAAAGTAATGAGAATAATTATTAAAATATGGTGATGTTTTCAGGTTAGGAAAATCAAAAGAAGAAAAAGCAAATTGCAGATACTGGAAAAGGTACGGAAGGGTGCATATCAAACTGTTACTAGTGCTTACCTCTGAGGACGGATGTGGTATTTAGGGGGAATACAAGGGAATTTCTGCTTTTTATTCTATATACTTTAGTGTGCATTTACATATCACTTTGTGAATCTTTAAATTAAAAAGGAAAGATATAATATGTAATAAATATGTAATAAAGTATAATAGAAAACAAAAATGAATTAGGAAAATAAGATTTAAAAGTTCTTTGAGGGCTTCCCTTGAGGCACAGTGGTTAAGAATCCATCTGCTGGGCTTCCCTGGTGGCGCAGTGGTTGGAGGTCCACGTGCCGATGCAGGGGACACGGGTTCATGCCCTGGTCCGGGAAGATCCCACATGCTGCAGAGCGGCTGGGCCCGTGAGCCATGGCCGCTGAGCCTGTGCGTCCGGAGCCTGTGCTCCGCAACGGGAGAGGCCACAACAGTGAGAGGCCCACGTACCACAAAAAAAAAAAAAAAAAAAAATCCACCTGCTAAGGCAGGGGACACGGGTTCAAGCCCTGGTCTGGGAAGATCCCACATGCTGCAGAGCAACTGAGCCCCATGGGCCACAACTGCTGAGCCTGCACTCTGGAGCCCACAAGTCACAGCCGCTGAGCCCGCGTGCCACAATTACTGAAGCCCACACACCTGGAGCAGGTGCTCCGCAACAAGAGAAGCCACGGCAATAAGAAGCCCACACACCGCAACGAAGAGTAGCCCCCGCTCACTGCAACTAAAGAAAGCCCACACACAGCAAAGACCCAATGCAGCCAAAAATAAAATAAATAAATAAATTTATTTTTTTAAAAAGTTCTTTGAAAAAAGAAGAAAATAGGCAGCTTAGATAAGTTATCTTTTGATTTAAAATGAAGTACAGAATTTTACATCTGTTAAAAAGACAGTAGCAGTAACAATAAAATTATAGGATGATTGACTACACACAAATGCATTGTTTCTGATGTCTTTGCAAGTAGACTCATTAATTTTATCAAAGTAAAAAAGTAGGATGGTGGTTACTCGTTTAAAAAGCAAAATTCAACAATCTGTTGCCTGTAAAAGACTGATGTAAGCTTACTTAAGGACAAACCAGCCTTCCACGACCAAGCATACAAGAAAAACAGGACCATCCTGCTTAAGATAAAGTTGATTTCAGAGCAGAAGCCAAAGAGAAACTTGCTGCATTTACAATTTGTCACGCAGAAGGAACATGGTAGACACATGTTGGTGGAATTTATTAATGGCTGAATGATTATCATAGAAAAGCTGGCAGAAATGCTAAAGAAGTAAAAATAGAATTGTACTTGAGAAGTGTCACCGTATATGTAAAAGAACACCGGAGACAAGAAATTTGGGTACTAAGACTTGGTTGTGCCACTTGGTCTCAACCTCTGTAATGAATATTCTGGATTAGATGACCTTAACACTTTTTTTCCAGTTCTAAGTGCTGTGGGGCTTCAACATTTCAGTCAGAATACGAAAATAAAGCAGATAATGAATTAATAAATTATAGAGCCAAATACAGCAAAAAAGGTCAGATTAAGTGACAGAAAAAGTAACAGTGATTAAGGAAATTTCACCTATTTCCTCCTTCAAAAACGGATATAAAAGGATTTTGAAAACATGTTTGGATTGAAACCTTTGAGAGAGCGCACTAAATACCCTCTTTTTCTTGCTTATGTTCTGAACGTTGGGAAATAACTCATTGTATAAGGACCCTAAATATCACCTTTATTAGTGATAAAGGCCTAGCGGGAGGCTGCGTGTTAGTGTGCAAGTCAAGCAGGTTTGCTAGCTGAACTCCAGAGGTAGACTCTGCCTCCCCCAGGCAGCAGGGGCCAGGGCAGCATGGAGAAAACCAGACAGCTCGGGCTTCTCTGTGGGAGCCCTAGGGTGGAGCTGAGGTACGCGTGCCCCATTCTTGCCAGTTTACTGATCAGATGCGTCATCCTTCCTTTCCCAAGTAAAGTGATTAATGGGTGGAGAGAGACCAGAAATATCTGGAAGAAAAGCCTTCTCATGAAGCCAGAGGAGAGGGGAAAGGTGTTTGCCTCTAATCATAATCGTCTATAACATAAGTGCTATATATTCATTGTAGCAAAACCCAGATATACATAAAGAAGAAAAAACATGTCAGTCATAAGCTAATGATAACTGCTGATAACATATCGATGTCTTTCAAGACTACATGTTATTACATAGGTAAGTTTTAAGAAAAGATGAAATCATAAATACATATAATTTTCAAAACTAACCAAATACTGGTAAACATAACCCAAATTAGTTCTAGACCTCTCCATAACATGAGTGTAGTAGACATGCTTTGTGGAGCTGCCCAGCTCAGGGGGTTTTATTCTCTGGAAATTTTCGCAGTTCTACCACTAGACCCATACCAGCTGCATCTCTACCCCTGACTCTGCCTCTCAGGCCATAGCTCGCTGATCCAGGGTTGCACACCTGGCCCAAACTGGGCTGGTCAGACTTTTCTCCAAGAATGTGGAATTTTGAATTGAAAGACAGAAATTGGGACTTACTATGGCTGAATGATGTTAAATCCATGAACTAAAGCTGCTTGGGTTCGTATTCCTCTTGAGACTTGTTACTCTTTTTTGGACTTTGTTATTGTTATTTTACCTTGGATTAAAAATGAAACTGAAGGGCGAATAGACACAGCACAGAGGATATTTACGGCAGTGAAACTACTCTGTATGATACTGTAATGGTGGGTACATGTCATTATACATTTGTCCAAGCCCATAGAAGGTATAACAGCAACATTGAACCCTCAGCTACGGACTTCGAGTGACAGTGATGTGTCAGTTCAGGTCCATCAGTTGTAACAAACATACCACGCTGGTTGGGGATTTTGATAGTGGGGAGGCTGTGCCTGAGTCGGGGGCAGGGGGTAAATGGGAGAGCTCTGTACCTTCCTCTCAGTTTTGCTGTGAACCTAAAACTACTCGTTAAAAAATGGAAGTCTTTTTGTTTTTTTTTTTTTTTTTTTGTTTTTTTTTTTTTTTTTTTTTAGTACGCAGGCCTCTCACTGTTGTGGCCTCTCCCATTGCGGAGCACAGGCTCCGGACGCGCAGGCCCAGCGGCCATGGCTCACGGGCCCAGCCGCTCCGCGGCATGTGGGATCTTCCCGGACCGGGGCACGAACCTGTGTCCCCTGCATCGGCAGGCGGACCCTCAACCACTGCGCCACCAGGGAAGCCCAAAAATGGAAGTCTTTTTAAAAAATGAAACTGAACAAACTTGTTGGTAGCTTACAAAATTAATTTCCTTAGTGCAAATCTTAGAAACTTTTACAAAAAAGATGTTTCGAAGTAACCTATTGTGAAAGATGACATTCAACATTGAGGTTGAATTTTGAAACTAAAATGAGCTTATTGCCACTGGGTGGAAATGGAAAGGGTTCAGGAGGAGAGAGATGTTTACTGCTTTTTTTTTTTTTTTTTTTTGCAGTTTTTCTTTCTGTAATTGGTCATGAGGTTATAGTTGATACCTGTGGCTTCCTTCTTCTACTACCTATTCCATATTTCCCTTACCCACAGCAGTGACCCGAACCTTCGTTCCCAAGGGGTCTGAGTCCTTAGTCATTCTGCCTCTTTTTGGTTGCTGTAGTTTTCCATTAACGTTTACTACTGGAAATGCTAAGAGGTGCCTCAGAACCCCCTGGCTTCCATACATAGTCCGCTTTGCCTCGGTTGTGTATGGCAACATGATATCCCCTTGGCAATCAGGATTGACCACTCCATCCATAGATAAACCCCCTTTTTTTGCCTGTTGGTGCAGTAGCATGAATAAGGAGCCCAAAATGGCCAGATGGCGGTCTAATCTTCCAATTCAGTAGAACCATTGTTGTCACCTGCTGCAACCAGTAACCTTGTGAAGACTAAGCTCTCCAAACAAGTAGAGCTCAGAGTTGCCAGGATGGAAGGCAGAAATTCTTTAGGTGGGTTAATAGGTATAATAGAGTAGCCACTCCTACTTCCTCCCCTTGATTCTTGGACCTTTGTAATCCGGTGATGAGGAATACAGCATCTGTGATTCAAAGTATAAACTGCGTCCTGTAAGGCAGAACCCTATTCTTTCAAGGTGCTGTCTCCCAGTTGGCATCATAACTGAGTCTTCGGTAAATCATTCTACCTTTTAACTAAGCCAGGCATTTCTGGGTGATGGCATATGTGGTTAAGAGCAAATGATTCAGTGGGCCTGAGCCCATTGATGTATGTATTTCTTTTGCTGTGAAGTGAGTTCTTTGATCAGACACAATACTTTGTAGAATGCTATGATGGCAGATCAGGCACCCTGTGAGTTCATAGATGGCGACACTGGCAGAGGCATTTGTGGGCAAGGAAGGCAAATCCATATCTAGAGTATGTGTTTATTCCAGTGAGGGCAAATGTCTGCTCCCTCCTTGGTGGAAGAAATCCAATGTAATCGACCTACGATCAGGTTGTGTGCTGTCCACCTGGGAAATGATGCTTTATAGGGCACTTAATTCTGATCTCGGCTATTGGCAGATTAGGCGCTCAGCAGTAGGGTTAACCAGGTCTGCCTTGCTAAGAAGAAGTTCATGTTGTTGATCCCATGCGTAGCCTCCATTCTTGTTAACGTGGCCAATTTGTTCATGGGTCTATTGAGGAAACACTGGGATGGGTGGGAGGAGTCTAGCTGACGTTAATAGTGTCCATCATTTTGTCCACCATCATTAAGAGTCTCCTTTACAGTAGATGCCATTTGGTGAGCATTCACGTGAGACAAATATTTTCAATGTCTATGCCCATTCTAAGAGATCCATCCACATACTTCTTCCCCAACTTTCCTTGTCACTATCTTCCAATCCTGTTCCTTCCAAGTCCCTGACCATCCAGCTAGACCATTAGAAACTGCTCATGAATGAGTCTAAATCTGTACTTCTGGTTATCTCTCATTCCAGACACAGGAGAGAAGCAAATGTACTGCTCGAAGTTCTGAATATTTATGGTTTGTAAGGCACAGATCTCAAAATCAATAATACATGTAGTGGTTAAGAGCACCAGCTCTGGAGCGTGGCTGCCTGTGTACAAATTCTACCAGTTCCATTCATGCCCCAGTCTCCTGCTGGCTTTGGGGAGTCTCCTGGAGAGGCTGGGGAAGGGGGGCTCACCCAGGGAACACAGACACTGGTGGCAGACACATTGGGGAGCATTCAACCGCGTGAACACTCCTAGCAGCTGACATTGGATCATTAGCACTATGACATATTTTCAAGGGAGATTTTGACTATGGCAAGTCTTCTGAATGAGGTATGCTTATTTTAGTTCAGTAATTCTCATTAGATCTCAGCAAGAGCAGTGTGACCCCTCTAGAGTGCGATTTAGAAAACTGAGAGGGTATTTTGATTGCCACAATGAATGGGGGTGCTATAAGTAGATGTCCTGTGCTGTCTGAGTCAGTCCAACTCAGTGGAGGTCTGTATTCCCCCTGACTTTTGTATATACCATGGGCTGATCCCTCTCCAAATATAAATTGATAGTTTTGTAGTACATATTCATACTAAAAAATCTTCGCGAGAAATTAAACAAAAAGCTTATTAAGTTAGAAGAAGGTCATTGTCTTAGTTTTCTCTTGCTGCATGACAAAATACCACAAACTTAGTGGCTTAAAACCACACTCATTTATTAGCTCACAGTTCTATAAGTCAGAAACTGGGCTTGGCTGGGTTCTCTGCTCAGGGTCTCACAAGACTGAAATCAAGGTGTCAGTTGGGTTGGCTTCTATCTGGGGGCTCTGGGAAAGAGTGCTTCTAAGCTTATTCAGCTTGTTGACAGAATCCACTTAACCTGTGGTTGTAGGTCTGAGGTCCCATTTCCTTACTAGCTATCAGCTGGAGGTCACTCCTAGCTCCTAGAGGCTGCTTTCCAGTCCCTGCACATGGATGGCCTCCTCCATCTTCTAAGTAAGAAATGGCATATTGAATATCTTTTGTTCCTTGAATATCTTTGAGTTCCTCTTCTGCCACCAGCTGGAGAAAACTCTGCTTTTAAAAGGCTGGCCTGGTTGGATCAGGCCTACCCACATAATCTCTGTGCCTTAAAATCAGTTGACTTCGGACTTGGACTTTAATTACATTTGCAAAATTCCCGCCCTGTGGTACCTTGTTTAGTGTTTGATTGGATAACCAAGGTACAAGAATCTTAGGGAATCATCTTTAGGATTCTACCTAGCACGGTTGGTATGAATAGGGAGCTTAAGTGAAATAAAGGTATCATCTCAAAATAATTGAGTAATTTGTTCACTCTGCACATTCTGTTCTGTAAACATTATAGCATTTCCAGCTTGCATATTTAGTTGAAAAGGATTTCAGTGCAACAGTGTTATAACTGCAAAAGCAATGAAATTTTTGATTGAAAATATGGAACAGATTGAGATTCCTGTTCAGACTTTTAAGTTAATGGAGACTCGTGAAATGCAGGGATCTCATTCAATTTCTTTTTTTTTTTTAATGAATTCATTTATTTTATTTATTTATTTTTGGCTGCATTGGGTCTTCGTTGCTGCGTGCGGGCTTTCTCTAGTTGCGGCAAGTGGGGGCTACTCTTCATTGTGGTGCGTGAGCTTCTCATTGCAGTGGCTTCTCTTGTTGGGGAGCATGGGCTCTAGGTGCATGAGCTTCAGTAGTCGTGGCATGTGGGCTCAGTAGTTGGGCCCATGGGCTCTAGAGTACAGGCTCACTAGTTACGGCCTATGGGCTTAGTCACTCCGCAGCATGTGGGATCTTCCTGGACCAGGGATCGAACCCGTGTCCCCTGCATTGGCAGGCAGATTTATTTTTTAATTAAATTTAAAAAAATTTTTTATTTATTTTTGGCTGCACTGGGTCTTCATTGCTGCGTGTGGGCTTTTCTCTTTGTTGCGGTGCATGGGCTTCTCATTGTGGTGGCTTCTTTTGTTGTGGAGCACAGGCTCTAGGTGCACAGGCTTCAGTAGTTGTGGTTCACAGGCTCTAGAGCGTACGCTCAGTAGTTGTGGCACACGGGCTTAATTGCTCCGCGACATGTGGGATCTTCCCGGACCAGAGCTGGCACCCGTGTCCCCTGCACTGGCAGGCAGATTCTTAACCACTGCCCCACCAGGGAAGCCCCCTCGATTTCTTTAATATAACTATTTTAATAATATTTTATACTGCCTTTTTTTGAATCACTACAGTTCAGTTTTATCCTAAAACTATCCACAGTTACACAACTACTTTATCACATCTTGCATTACTGTTTTTTTGTCTAACCCATCTTCTTTTCCTTGTCACACCATTCAAAGAATATTGTTTCCAAGTTCTTTTTACAGACCAGGCACAGATTGTATGTCCCAGTGGGATTTCAAAAGCAGAAGGATGTTTTCTGTGATACTTTCTTCCTACCCTATCCCATGACATAATCTAGGGGATTATTTTGACACCACGCTTACAAATAAATAAGACCTAGCTTCATTTGTGATAATGTTGTACTTCCTCATTTTCTCTACTTTGTTATTTACTTGCCGTGTTGTTTTAACTTCAGTTAAGATTACTCCCCTATGTCCATTATTATCTTAATACTGTTTTTATTCTAGGGTTGGTCTGTACCTCTGTTCTTTTATTTTCCTATTCTTATCCAAAGTGCTTTCTGGTATTCTTACTTTTAAATCCAAACTTATTCATCATAAGTTGATATATATATCTGACTGCTTCATTATGTCATTGTGTCCCCAAGCATTTATCTGTGGAAATATATATTTTTTTAAATAAACTACTATCTTTTTATTTCTTCTTTATATATTGGTTAGGACACTTTATTTGTTTTAATTTTTCTGCAGGTAAGTTATATCATCTATGAATTTTATATTTAGTAAAGGAGGCATTATAAAATATGTGATTAAAAAGGGGAGATTGGGTCTCATAGGACTAAGATTTGTTCTATCACACAAAGAAGACATGATAGGCCTTAAGGTTATCCATCCTTTCCTGCAGTGTCCTATTGTAAATCAGCAGCCTGGATGTCTTGCCACATACATGAATAGAATAGGTTTTCTATCTAGGCACTATCATCTGTCTTGTCTCAAAGGATGCTCATCACTCATCTTTCATTCCATTTCATTTCAATCAGCACGTATCTTAGTTTTCCTCAACTTTGCAGCAGGAGGTTTGGCTTATCTTGTAATATTCACACATTTGAGATTCTTAGCAGTGTTTTCTTTTGAAAAATATAAGATTTGCAGTCTGGTAATTCTTTTATCAGTTATCGACATATTTGTGCAGCTTGATTTTTTTTTTTAATCCAAGCCACCCCCATCCTCCTCCCTTCAGAAAAAACTTAGTGAAATCATAGACTTGAGCACAGAGTCTTATTAGGCATGGTTTTTTTTGTTGGTTTTTTGTTTATTTTTGGTTGCGTTGGGTCTTTGTTGCTGCACACAGGCTTTCTCTAGTTGCATTGCGCGGGCTTCTCACTGCAGTGGCTTCTCTTGTTGCAGAGCACAGGCTCTAGGCACACGGGCTTCAGTAGTTGTGGCACGCAGGCTCAGTAGTTGTGGCTCACAGGCTCTAGAGCACAGGCTCCTTAGTTATGGCACACAGGCTTCGTTGCTCTGCAGCATGTGGGATCTTTCTGGATCAGGGATCAAACCTGTGTCCCCTGCATTGGCAGGTGGATTCTTCTTTTTTTTAATTAAAATTTTTTTTAATTTTTAGTTTATTTTTGGCTGCATTGGGTCCTCATTGCTGCGTGTGGGCTTTTCTCTTCATTGCGGTGTGCTCACACAGGCTCAGTGGCCATGGCTCACGGGCCTAGCTGCTCTGCGGCACATGGGATCTTCCCGGATCAGGTCACGAACCCGTGTCCCCTGCATCAGCAAGTGGACTCTCAACCACTGTGCCACCAGGGAAGCCCGGCAGGCAGATTCTTAACCACTGAGCCACCAGGGAAGTCGCTAGGCATGTTTTAGATAGAGCTAAGTCTTGTCAAGTTATAGCTTTTTCAGGTATAACTAATATACAGTGAAATGATAGAAAAAGCAGTATAGTAGGAATAAAATCTAGGTTCTTGATCTGCTACATCACTTACTACCTTGGTGAAGCTGAGCAGTGTTTCTAAGCCTTCGTTTTCTCATCTGCAAGTAGAGATATCTGTCCTGCCCATCTGCCAGGGTTATTGTTAGTTTCAAACAACACAATGACGGCTTGAGAAATGTATTCCAAAATGCACTGCAATGGTTGTTAGGTCTTATCATCCAGAAAAGCTTTGGTCATTAAATCAACCTTGTAGATGGCTTCAAATTACTTCTTTACTACCACCACCCAGGTTAAAGCAGTGCCAGATACAGGATGAATTGGAAGGGGATTTGGAAGAACCTAATTGGCTGGTTAGATGGCCATTGAGATGGAGAGGAGATAGCAGTCTCACCCATGCACTGGAAATAAAAAACTGGGGAATACATGCCAAAAGCATTGGCAGGACTTGGAAACCTGTTTGACTTGGGAGTGAAGGAAAGGAAAGAGCAGTTGAATCTGAGAGCTGGGGGGGGGTTGGTGATCAAGAGGCATGGTAGGTATGAAGGAAAGGAGGGGTGAGCTTCCTGCTGAAGCATGCCATCTTTTTTTTTGGTTTTTTTTTTGGTTTTTTTGTGTGTGTGTGTGGTACACGGGCCTCTCACTGTTGTGGCCTCTCCCGTTGCGGAGCACAGGCTCCGGACGCGCAGGCTCAGCGGCCATGGCTCACGGGCCCAGCTGCTCCGCGGCATGTGGGATCTTCCCGGACCGGGGCACGAACCCGTGTCCCCTGCATCGGCAGGCGGACTCTCAACCACTGCGCCACCAGGGAAGCCTGCATGCTATCTTTGAGTTGCTGCTGGTACACCTAGATGAAGATGTCCAAAGGAATGTGGGCCTGGAGTTCAAAGAAATCTGGGGTTAGAGATTAGACTGGGAATACCCCTGTAATGAGATCACAGAATGAGATAAGATGGGGTCCAAGGGTAGAGCTTTGTAGAATAAATGTCTGCATTGAAGGGCCTGCCGGGTAGGAAAAGGCTCTTCTGATCTTGTGTTCCATAGTCTGTGATAGTTCTGTTCTGTACAAATGGGACATGGGAGTTGTACACTGGCTGCTCTTATCATTTTATGTATTATAGAAGAGGTCCTTGACATTTGCTAAACTACTGGGTAAGATTTATTCCTTAGGAAATCTTCCATAGATACACAAACTAAAAATGAATAAACAAAAAACTGAACAAGAATTTACATTTTGTTAAATAGTCTGTAGCCAAGTTTAAAAATTGAATGTTCATTTTTCGAATTCAGTATGCTGGCAGACACTGCTCTATTCTTCTGAAAGGCTAGTTTGTATGAAATAAAACTATAATATTATTGATCTTTACTAATTCTCTTTTCCCCCCTTTTTCTCTCTAGATTTTACATTGTGCAGTAGGTGAGTATGGAATTCCCCTCCAACTTAAGTAGAGTGGATTCTGCTTTCTTTTTTTAAGTCATGAATGATAGGTTGATTAGATTCTTACTGAACATTGAAAAAACTAACCTATTTTATCATTATATATAAAATTGCTTAGGCTTTTGGTTTCTAAAATCATGGGTACTATTTAGATGTTATCACTGAACACTTTATTAAATGCCATGGCTATTTTTCTCTGTCAATTTAAAGAGGCCTCTCCTACCTTCTCAGTACAAGGGTAAATAGAGAAACACCTAGCATATTTATAAAAATGTGACTTGGAGTGCTGGGCTCTGTTGAAAGCCCTCTCTGATTACTTAAATGTTATACTCTCTTTCCTTATTTTTTAAAATGGAGTACTGCGTATATTGCCTACCTCTCAGATGAATATTTAATGTATGTGAGAGGGATTGGAAAGTACAAGTACAAAGCGTTATACCAATGTGAGAGATTTCTGCTAAAAGCAGATACAATGTGATTCCTCTTTGGGGAATACGGAGGGCCATCAAATTCTGCTCTGGAACTAAGGCATAGCTTCTAGTCTGGGACGGCTAGACTCCTCTAAGCAGAAATCAATTTTGGAAAGTTGATAGACCCTGTGGAGTAAACCCATAGCGGTTGCTGTGCATGTGGACTTGTCTCTCCAAGGGAGGATTTGAAGTTGCTACTCACTGAGAAGCACCAAAAGTCTGAAAACTCCAGAACTATGCATTCAAACCATTATGGCCCTGATCAACATAATGGATAAATTAAGTGGGTACTTACTATATTCGGGGCACTGGGGAATTCAGAGATGAGGAGACTTACGGTTCAGGTGGACGCACAGCAAACTCTCCACCATGGGCCTTAAAGGGATCACTATGATACCAGGGCTCTATTACTTTTAAGGAAGACACACATCTTCCTTATAAAGAATTGCACCTCGGCTATTTTCTCACTAGGAGGAGGTGTACAATCAGAGATTTCTCAAATGATTTGCAAAATTTTGTATGGATGTGTCTGTGTTTGCTTGGGAAGGTGGGTAGAATTCATAGCTTTCATAGATTCTCAGAGGAACATGATTCAGAAGGTTAGGAAACTGCTTTAGCACCTTTAAGCAAGAGATCTGAAAGGAGCTTGGAGACTCATTTGTCATGTGGTCTGCTTTCCCAGAAAAGGTTAAGGAACCTGGTCCCATAGCCAGTAAATGGCACAGCCTCACTTGGGACCTGGCCAGTCTGAGCCAGAGCCCACCTGACTGACTTTATTTTACGGTGAATGGGTTTCAGCTAGTGAATAATCTTACATACATTCCCTTTTTAGTCCTTTATCTAGAGTTTTGAGGTGAAAAAGTTGTCCCTTCTTAAGTGCTTAAATTTGTAGATTGGGGGTATGTTCAGCCAGAGAGAGCGTTCTGGAACCAGTTCAGGCCTTCTCCATATGACTGAACCCTGTGCCCCCAGTCTGCCCCCCTCTCTTAACCTTCAGCTGCCTCTGTACAAAGCTCTTAGATGCATGTTTTCCAAGCATGTATATTATTATTTTAATTAATATTGCCTTGTATTTTAATACACAAATTCCTTTTATCTGTCTTAGAATATATTCTCATGCCTCTATAAAATTTCTACCCCTGGAAATAAAGTTTCTGACAAGTATATTTATTCATTCATACCAAGAACATGATTGAATGCCTACCAGGTGGGGCCAGACACTGGTGGGTAGTGGGAGCAGAGAGGTGAACAGGCACAGGCTTAGGCTCAGGAAAGCCACACTCAGATGGGTGCCCCTCTGAGCGCCTCTGGCAGGATGCACTCCGAGGAGTAGTATCTATGTCACACTCCTCTCTGATGGTTTGTTGACAGGTGTCCCTAGGTCTTGGTTTGGTGCCTGACACACAGGAGATACTTTAAAATTCCTTCTTATTTTCTCAAGAACCTTGTTCCATCAGTGATTCTCTCTCTTGCATCATCACCCTTTGTCATCTGCCTTTTCCTTCTCAGCTCACAAAATGCTCAGAATGCTCCATCCTAAAAATAATTTTTAACCTAACCTTTGACCCTGCCTTCCTCCCTTATTACTACATAAGTCCTCTTCATCCCTTTTACCAGATTTCTGGTATACTCTTTCCACTTCCGCGCTCCCATTTATACCTTAACCCAGCAGTTGTGCTTCTGTACCCCTTGCCCTACTAAAATTGCCCTCTGGTCTAAAATCAGCACGAGTTTCTGTTAAATTCTGAGGAATTTAATGTTTGGAATTTACTGAACTTCTCAACTACGTTGGGTACCACTGATGACCCCCTCTGTGACATCCTGTTCTTTTATCTTACATCATACTGAGCCCTCCTGGCTTTTCTGGTCCTCTGTGGTTCTTTTCTTTCTTTGGGGCCTTTTCTTTCTCCCCTTGCCCCTTAATTGTGGGTGTTCCCAGTATCTGGCCCAGCGCACTGCTCTTCTGCCTGAACAGGCCCTCTGGGTGATCTCTTCCCTTCTCATGGGTTGAGGTACTTAAGACCCTCAGTTCTTTAACTCCAAGCCACACCTGCACCCCAGACTCCAGACTCACCCCATGAGCTCCTGGATGTCCACTCCTGGATGTACACCTTCTCCTCAGCAGCCTCCTTCTTCTTGTCAGGTGCTCCACCAGCTTCCAACCACTATCCATTCAGTCACCCATTCTAGACCTAGTGCTCATCCATGATGTCTCCTCTCCTTTCCCCATACTCCCATAGCCAGGTGGTCATCAGGTTTTCTCAATTCTGTTTCCTAAATAGTTCTCAGATTGTCCTGTTTTTTCCAGCCCTGTTCAGAGTCTGAGTATGTCTCATCTGGACTCCCATATCACACTCCCTGAACTTGTAGGTTTATAATATTAATATTAGTAATAATAAGAGCGATCATTATAATAAGAGTATTTACTATGTTTCAGTGCTTTACATTCATAATCTACTTACTTCTCATTGTACGGTTGACAGAACTGAGGCTTAGAAGGTTTTATATCTTGCCAAAGTTCACTTAGCTAATAAGCCCTAGAGCTAGAAGTTGAACCTGTGGCTGTGTGGCTCCAAATCCATGCTTACAGTCCTCGAGGGATTTAGTTAAAGGATGATTCTGAGCATGTTACTTCCGTGCTTAAAACCCTTCGCTGGTTTAAACATCTTCATGATTTGAACCCTGCCCACCTCCCTAGCCTTACCTATGTCCATTCCCTGCCTCCCACTCTGTGCTTCAGCAACCCTAACCTTCTTGTATCCCCCCGGCCCCCCATACTACTGCACTACTTCCTGCCTCTGGTCTGTGCCCAGGCTTTGTGCTCTGCCGGAGTGGTAGCCCATCCCCTGCAGCCGGCAGCTTCCCCCAGTAAACTCTCCTGCCACCCTCTGGCTAGATTACATACCATTCCTCACTTTTCTGTAATACCCTGCAACTCACTCTGTTATCACACTTTCCACAATGTATTATGGTCTGTCACTATACCTATATCTCCCACCAAGATCACTGAATTTTTCCAAGAATGAGAACTCTCTCCTATTGATTTCTGTATCCCAGCACCTAACAGTTCATGGCTCCTAGTGGGAGCTCAGTGAACATTTGATCATAATCTTACTAAATTCTGGTGAAATTTTCTGAAACTTGTTTCAAAATGTTTTCAGTTTCTTAAAAAAATCAATAAGAATACTAATAAATAGGCTATTTCTAGCATTAGCCTAAAGGCAACCCTTTATTTTTTTTACTCGTACGACTTAAGTTTACTTTTGGAATGACGGTTTATTTTCCTGTGGCTTTCTGAAACTTTTCACTGTGATAGCTTGGTCTTTTAGAAACTTGTTTTAATGCCTTGAGATGTCTTTAGTTTACATATTGTTGATGAGAAGTCTAGACCTCAGTCAGACCTGGGTTAGTTACTAGCTGTTACTTTCAGGATGTAACTCAACTTTTGTGTGCCTTCATTTCTTCCTCAATAAAAGGAGGATAATAATACCTACCTCTAGGGTTGTTGTGAAAACACGAGAGGACACACATGAGAAACACTTAGCTTAATGTCTAAGATATAGCAATGTTGAAAATTGCCCAATACAATGATAGTTCTTATTATTAACAATAATAATGTCGTAGAATGTTAAAAGTTTTATTCTGTCCCTAATGTAATGTTCCATATTTAGATTTATATAAGTGTAACTCTTCCATATTCTTATTTTTCCTAAATTGTAATTTCTGTGTAAGTGAGTGCTTCAGGGCCACCTGTTCTTAGTATGGGTTGGAGTTGCTTCTTGTCCATGGTTGTGACAATGCAACTTGGCAAAAATAGCCTCCAGAAATAGTAAACTAAAATTCCACGTGAGGGATTCATTTCTGTAAGAAAGTCAGGCCTCTGTCCTTCCAAATGGGTTTCCATGCCCCAACTTCTTTAAAGTGGGTTGTTTGCTCTCCACTGATAATGCAGGAACAAGATTTCTTTTGCGGGGAGGGAAAGGGGACAAGTGATAGCCCTTTTGAGCACATGTTGGGGACATATTTTTTTTAATTAAGGTATAATTGACATATAGCATTGTATTAGTTTCAGGTGTACAACATAAGGCTTTGGTATATGTATATATTGTTAAATGATCACCAAAATAAGTTTAATGTCCATCACCTCATATAGTTATAATTTTTTTTCTTGTGATAAGGACATTTAAGGTCTACTCTCTTAGCAACTTTAAATATGCAGTCCAGTATTATTAACTGTAGTCGCCATGCTCTGCATTACATCCCCAGGACTTGTTTATGTTATAACTAGAAGTTTGTACCTTTGACAACCCTCACCCTTTCCCCGCACCTCCACCCCTTGCTTTTGGCAACCACCAGTCTGTTCTCTGTATCTATGAGTTTTGTTTTTTGTTTTGGTTTTGGTTTCCTAGATTTCACATACAAGTGAAATCAAACAGTATTTGTCTTTTTCTGGGATAAGATTTCTTAAATACTGTGGTCGCAGCCCTCAGACCAAAATTCATAATGCTTTTATTTACGCAGTGTTTTTCTTTTTGGAAATGAGAATTTAAAAACCCAGGTGAGACATGTCTTTTACAAGACTGCAAAGAAGAGTTGTGGTTTTCTTTAACCACATGGTACAGTTTGTACTGAAAGAAGTATTACCTGTTTTTCTGTGTTGTGCTCAAGATTAGATTGTGGAAGAGGCATATTGGATATGGGTGGTTCTCAGCTAACTCCAGAGTATGGTTACCCTGCTTTGTTGGGATAGAAATTAGAGGTAGAGAGACTAGAACTGATGATAATCTTCGAGCTTCTCACTGTTGTGGCCTCTCCCGTTGCAGAGCACAGGCTCCGGATGCTCAGGCTCAGCGGCCATGGCTCACGGGCCCAGCCGCTCCGCGGCATATAGGATCTTCTTGGACCGGGGCTCGAACCCGTGTCCCCTGCATCGGCAGGTGGACTCTCAACCACTGCGCCGCCAGGGAAGCCCCTGATGATACTCTTAATAAGATGTAACATTGTGTGTTTGGTGAACCTTTGTGTTGGAAATTATACTGTCAATATAAATAACTTTGGAAGTTCTCTTGATTGAAAACTGTAGAACAGGAGCTCAGTCATAGCCCAGAGGGTATTATGTCTGAAGTTGAGTATTAGCACTCTGATATCATCAACAGACAAGGACAGAAGCCCTTTCGCGTAGGTATCCTAGATTTGTGGTTTCAAATATTTGCTGTACATTCCAGCTTGCACTCCCCTCGTAAACTGATGATACCTTTTACTTAATTATTTCTTAAAAATTAATTTTAAGAAATTTGTAATCACCCTAATATTAATAGGTAGCATATGGCTTCAGACTGATTTTATTAAGTAACAAATGGTGCCAGGGAGGAAAGGGGCAGCTGCCGGAGAGACAAGCACCAGAAGACCCAGTCTCCTACCAGAAATCTTATCCCTCCCACCAGTGAGAATGAACTAAATCCGCTCCAAACTGCAAAGCCTCCTCCCATCCGCCCCCCGCCCGGCCCCCCAGAGGTTCAAGCTTTTATTACTCATTTACAGTGCAGTATTGTGAAGGACACGCCCTCACGTATTACTAAAGCCAGATCCAGAACCTTCCGTGTTGCAGCAGAAGAGAACTCTGGAAGGAAAGCATTGTGGAGGAAAGGGGTTATTCCCCCAGATTTGCTCACCTGGAATTCTGCTTTCACCCCTGCACCCAGCCCTCATGGGTATGGCTGGGCACAGAAACAAAACTACCTTCTTTGGTGCCTCTTAGCTTAGTTGACATTTTTTAAATGAACTTTACCAAAAGTGAGGAAGAACAAAAAGGGAATGAGTATCAAAAATACAAACAGTATAGAAATAGCCATATTCCCAAAGTACAAATTTCTGATCCTGAGATCTATGTCCCCTTTTGTTAGTGGGAACTGACACAGGGTCACATGGACCTTGCTGGCTCTCTTCCACCCTGTTCTTAGTGTGTTCAACCCTGGGACCCATTTCCCCAAGCCAGTTTTCCTGGCTTACGGAATACAAAATGGTGCAGATTTAGATTCAGAAGTTGCTTTCTGCCTGGGGGCATGTTTAGTGGTAGTACTGACAGGGGAAGGAGAAGCCCTTTGAGGTGGGGAAATGGACTTAACCTTTCCCAGCAGGCCGGCCTGTGTCTGCTGCCTAGAGGGCTCTCTGGGTGCAGTGGGCTGTCTGGGTGCAGTGGAGAGGTTAGAGGCCTGCTTGCTCTTCTGTCTTTGTCATTTATTAAGTACAGTCATTTCCCAGCATCCCGACACCAGAACTCTACCAAGACCATGTTCATAATCTTTCCCAAATCAGCCAAGCCCTTCAGACCAGTCTAGCTTAGTCTCCCTCTACTTTGGAGCTTTGATTATTCTGTTGCCTCCTGATCACATTTTGCCTTCTCCCCTCTAGACAGAGAGAGAAGAGGAAAGAAAGATAGTTTTAGCACCTGCGTCTTCTGCTCCTCATACCCAAAGTTTCAGCCACTTTCTCTGAATAAACTTTGCATTTTCACACTCCATGACTTTGTACATAAAATGTCCCTTTGCCTGGAACATCCAGCTCCGTAAGTTGTTCCCGGCTGTGAGTGAATGTACTGAGATGAAGGGAAGGGACAAATAGGGCGTATGCTCATCAGGAGCCCAACGTGCCTGAGCAGGGAAGGTGAGGGGATTACCCAGAGCTCACGCACACTGCCTGGCACCTGGCAAGCACTCAGTAAGCCGTAGCAGCTCTTCCATTGATTATTAGTGGGCAAAACATAATCCCTGAGGGTTTCTGAGCCCAGTTGGAAAAGTGAAAGCCATGAATAGAGCCTAGATCAGGGAATTTTACCCTTTGCCATCCTTGCAGGAACAGCTAGGGGTTTGGTTTGAATGGAAGCCTGTTACTGAGATATTTTAAAATATCTTCTCGGTAAGGTAATATTATCTTGTTTTCCAGTCCATCAGGAACCAAGCTAAGGCAAACCAACCCCATTGGAAACACTACTAGCTGTGTAGCAAGTCAGGCATCCTCCCTCTGGGCATTAGTTTTCACATCTGAAGAAGTAGGAGTTTGACTAGATAATAGATAATCTCTAACATTCCTTTCAGCTGGATGATCTGAAATTCCATGAAACTAACTATGAAGTAGCTTCAGAGGTGGTCAGTTATCTGGGCAATAATAGAAAAGGAGGATGCGCTAGATGTTTAAATATACCTATGTATGAGTATTAGGAAACTTGTTTTAAGTATAGTATTGATAGATTTAGTACATTTTCCCTCTCAATGCATTTTTTATTGAAGTATAGCTGCTGTACAATATTATATGTCACAGGTGTACAATCTAGTGATTCACAGTTTAAAGGTTATCTCCATTTATAGTTATTATAAAATATTGGCTATATTCCCTGTGCTATACAATATATCCATATAGCTTATTTATTTTATACATGGTATCAATAGTTTGTACCTCTTAATTCCCTACCCTGATCCTGCCCCTCCCTGTTTCTCTCTCCCCACTGGTAACCGATAGTTTGTTCTCTATATCTGTGAGTCTGTTTCTTTTTTGTTAAATTCATTAGTTTACTGCATTTTTTGGATTCCACATATAAGTGATATCATACAGTATTTGTCTTTCTCTGTCTGACTTATTTCACTTAACATAATGCCCTTCAGGTCCATACATGATGCTGCAAATGGCAAGATTTCATTCTTTTTTATGGCTGAGTAGTATTCCATTGTATATGTATACCATATGTTTACCCATTCATCTGTCAAGGGACACTTAGGTTGCTTCAATATCTTGGCAGTTATATATAATGGTGCTATGAACACTGGGGTGCACGTATCTTTTCAAATTAGTGTTTTGGGGTTTTTTTGGATATATACCCAGAAGTGGAATTGCTGGATCATATGGTAGGTCTATTAGTTTTTTGAGAAACCTCTTCTGTTTTCCACAGTGGCTGCACCAATTTACATTCCCACCAACAGTGTGCAAGGGTGCCCTTTTCTCCGCATCCTTGCCAACATTTGTTATTTGTGTTCTTTTTGATGATAGCCATCTGACAGATTTGAGGTGATACCTCATTGTGGTTTTGATTTGCATTTTCCTGATGATTAGCAGTGTTGAGCATCTTTTCATGTGTCTGTTGGCCATTTGCATGTCCTCTATGGAAAAATGTCTCTTGAGTTCTTCTGCCCATTTTTTAATCAGGTTGTTTGGTTTTTTTGATGTTGAGTTGTATGAGCTGTTTATAATTTTGATTAACCCCTATCAGTCATATCATTTGCAAATATTTTCTCCCATTCAGTAGGTTCTCTTTTCGTTTTGTCAATGGTTTCCTTTGCTGTGCAAAAGGTTTTAAGTTTAATTAGGTCCCATTTGTTTATTTTGCTTTCTCAATGCATCTTGAAAGCCCCAGCAGAAAACTGAATTGGGGTGGGAGATGGACACACACACTTTCTATGGCGTACATTTACCCATGACCATCACTAGATGGCACCCTTGTATTAGTAAGGAGACACTCTGAAGGTGAAGACTTCTGGAGGACGTCTAATAAAAATAGTAATGAATCAATAGCTGAAACTGAAAAGAGAGAGAGGAAAGAGAAGTGGATGTTTTTCCATCTCTCTCTCATGCCTTGATCATTAATATTTTAGGTAACAAAAAGCTGAAACTTCCTGCATTGCCCTGGAGATTATCTCATAAATATTTCTTAATTATAGGCACAAGGTATCTCTAAAATTAAAAATTACCTTAATTTGCTTAATTAAAAAGCTAGAGACAAAGAAAGTATTTCAGAAGATCTCTGGTCAGATGGTTTGTGACAGTCTGAAGTCAGTAAACCTTCCACTTATGTTCTTAGCTTCAAAAGCAAGGTTAGTCCAGCAACGCTGGAAACACCATCTAGTGACCGAGTTAATTGCATTGAGCCAAAAAGTGAAAGTTTAGCAAAAGAATTCTTTGATGTATGATTCCACAGCAGGAGTTGAATGCTAAATAGTGTATTAATGAAGGAAGCAAGAACACTTTGGAATATCTGGAATATCTGTATGACGTAGTATGTCTTTTACAGTTTTGTACAGCTTTCCTAGGAAAGGAATTTTTTCCTCTTCATTCATAGTGAACATCTTTCCACTAGTATTTTAATAACAGTTCCTACCTCACAGCGTTCTTTCAATTAGCAATCTGCTTTTGAGATTCATACATATCTTCACATGGTTTGAAAATTCATTCTTTTTTATTTCTGAATAATATTCCACTGTATGGATGTACAGTTTGTTTATCCATTCACCTATCGAAGGATATCTAGTTTGCTTCCAGTTTGGGATGGTTATGGATAAAGGTGCTGTAAATATTTGTGTGCTGGTTTTGTGTGGGAAAAAAAATTTTTTTGCCTTTTCAGATCAGTTGATTATGTACCTAGTAGCACAATTATTGGATCATATAGCAAGACTGTTTACTTTTGTAAGAAACTGCCAGACTGTTCCAAGTAGCTGCACCATTTTGCATTCCTGTCAGCAATGAATGAGAGTTCCTGTTGCTCTGCATCCTCACCAGCAGTTGCTACCTTGGGTTTTAGCCATCATAGTATATATGCAGTGGTTTCCTTTATTTTTTTTCTTTTAATATTCATTTATTTGATTGTGCTGGTCATGGCAGGCAGGCTCCTTAGTTGCAGCTCGTCTGCTCCTTAGTTGCGTCGCGTGGGTTCCTTTAGTTGCGGCATGCGGGCTCCTTAGTTGTGGCTTGTGAACTGTTAGTTGCAGCATGCATGTAGGATGTAGTTCCCTGGCCAGGGATCTAACCTAGGCCCCCTGCATTGGGAGCTTGAAGTCTTAACCACTGCACCACCAGAGAAGTCCGAGTTTCCTTTATTTTAATTTTCATTTCTCAAATGACAAATGATGTGCACATTTTTTTATATTTTTATATGCCATTTGTATACCTTCTTTGATGAGATTTCTGTTCACATCTTTTGCCCACTTTTTAATTGAGTTGTTTTCCTTTTGAGATTTTAAAATTCTTACTATATTTTGGATGTAAATCCTTTATCAGACGTATGTTTAGCAAATATCTTCTCCCAGTCTGTGACTTGTCTTTTCATTCTTTTAATAGTCTCTTTCACAAAGCAGAAGTTTTTAATTTTAATGAAGTCCAACTTAACCAAAGTTTAACTTAAAACCAACCAACTTTACACTTAACCAGCTTAAAACCAAAAAATTGTGCTTTTATGAAGGAATTTTTTTCTTTCATGGATTATGCTTTTGGTGTTGTATCTAAAAACTCATTACCAAACCCAAGGTGACATAGATTTTCTCCTGTTTTCTTCCAGAAGTTTTATAGCTTTACACTTCACAAATAGGTCTGTGATCTGTTTCAAGTTAATTTTTGTGAAAAATGTCTAGTCTGTTTCTAGATTCACTTTTTCACATATGGACATCGGTTGTCCCAGCACCATTTATTAGAAAGACTATCCTTTCTCCATTGAATTGTCTTTGTGCCTTTGTTGAAGATCAGATATTTGCATGGGTTTATTTCTGGGCTCTCTATTCTGTTCTGTTGATCTAAATGTCAGTTATTTTTCCAATACCATACTGTCTTGGTTGTAATAGATATAAGGCCTCCAACTTTCTTCTTTTTCTTCAGTATTATATGGGTCTTTTGACTTTCCATATAAACTTTAGGATCAGTTTGTTAATATCTACAAAGTAGCTTCCTAGGATTTTTGACTGATACTGTGTTGAATCTATAAATCATGTTGGGAAGAATTGACCTCTTAACAATATTGAGTCTTTTAGTCCACAGACATGGACTAGCTCTCCATATATTTAGATCTTACTTGATTTCTTTCATCATTGTTTTGACGTTTTCCATGTAAAAATCCTGTACCTATTTTGTTAGATTTGTACCTAAGTATTTCCTTTTTTTGATGTTATTACAAATTTTTTTTTTTTTCAAATTCTGGTTGTTCATTGCTGGCATATAAGACAGCAATTGGCTTTGTATGTAGTGGCCTTGTATCCTGCAACCTTGCTCTACTTGCTTATTAGTTCCAGGAGGTTTTTTGGTAGATTCTTTGGGTAGATCTGTATAGATAATCATGCCATCTATGAATAAAGATAGTTCTGTTTCTTCCTTTCCAATTTGTATACTTTATTTCTTTTTCTTGTCTTACTGCACTAGCCAGAACTTCCAGTTTGACATTCATTATGTTCTTTACTCGGCCTTGCTTGTGTGTTTCTCCTGGGAGGTCTGATACCAACCTAATATCTTGCCCTTTTAAGATATTTTGTCTTTTGGGGACTTTCCTGGTGGTGCAGTGGTTAAGAATCTGCCTGCCAATGCAGGGGACATGGGTTCGATCCCTGGTCTGGGAAGATCCCACATGCCGCAGGGCAGCTAAGCCCGTGCGCCACAACTGCTGAGCCTGTGCTCTAGAGCCTGCATGTTGCAACTACTGAGCCCGTGTGCTGCAACTACTGTAGCCCGTGTGCCTAGAGCCCGTGCGCTGCAACAAGAGAAGCCACCACAATGAGAAACCTATGCACCGCAACCAAGGGTAGCCCCCGCTCGCCACAAATAGAGAAAGCCCATGCACAGCAATGAAGATGCAACGCAGCCAAAAGGAAAAAAAAGATATTTTTTCTTTTTACCTGAAAATCATAAAAATTTTTCTGTTTTTCCACCTTTATTGAGATATAAAAATTATTTATATTTACAGTACACAGTGTGATGCTTCAATATAAATATACATTGTTAAATGATTGCCACACTCAAGCTAATTAACATATCTATTACCTCACAGTTATCTTTTTTTTTGTAGTGAGGACATTTAAGATTATTCTCTTAGAAAATTTCATGTATACAATATAATATTAATTACAGTCACCATACTGTACATTAGTCCTCCAGAACTTATTCATCCTGCACAACTGAATCTTTGTATTCTTTGACCAACATCTCCCCTTTTTCCCCATCCCACAGCTCTAAGCAGCCACCATTCTGTTCTTTGCTTCTATGAGTGTGACTTCTTTTAGATTCCACCTATGAGTGAGATCATGGAGTATTTCTCTTTCTTGCCTAGCTTATTTCACTTAGCATAATGTCCTTCAGGTATACCCACATTGTTGCAATGACAGCCTTCTTTTTTAAGGCTGGATAATATATGTGTGTGTATCATGTTCTCTTTATCCATTTATCCATCAGTAAACACTTAGGTTGATTAAGTATCTTAGCTGTTGTGAATGATACTGCAATGAACAAGGGAGTAAAGACACTTCTTCAAGATACTGACTTCATTTCCTTTGGATGTATACCCAGAAGTGGCATTACTAGAACATATGGTAATTCTATTTTAAATTTTTTGAGGAACCTCCATACTGTCTTCTCTAATGGCTACACCAATTTATATTCCTAACAACAGTGTATAAGAGTTCCCTTTTCTCCACATCTTTGCCAGCGCTTGGTATCTTTTGGCTTTTTGTAATAGTTATTCTGATGGGTGTGAGGTGGTATCTCATTGTGGTTTTTGATTCGCATTTCCCTGATGATTAGTGATGAGCTTTCTTCATATACCTATTGGTCATTTTGTATGTCTTCCTTTGAGAAGTGCCCTTTCAGGTCCTTTGTCCATTTTCTGTTTTGGTGTTTGTTTTCTTGCTATTGAGTTGAGTTCCTCATATATCAATATTTTGGATATTAACTCCTTATCAAATATATTATTTGCAGATATCTAGGTAGGTTGTCTTTTCATTCTGTTGATTGTTTCTTTTGCTGCACAGAAACTTTTTAGTTTGATGCAATCCCATTTGTCAGTTTTTTATTTTGTTGCCTGTTCATTGAGGGTTATATCCAAAAAAATTTGCCCAGACCAATGTCAAGAAGCTTTTTCCCTATGCTTTCTTCTAGTAGCTTTGCAGTTTCAGATTTTATATTTTAAGTCTTTAATCCACCTTGAGTTGATTTTTTTTACATGGCATGAAATAAGGGTCCAGTTTCATTCTTCAACATGTGAATATACAGTTTTCCTAGCACCATCATTGCAGAGACTATCCTTTCCCCATTATGTGTTGTTGGCCACTTTTTCAAAGATCTTTTGACCATAAATGTGTGGATTTATTTCTGGGTTCTCTATTCTGTTCCACCGGTTTATATGTTTGTTTTTATGCCAGTACCATGTTGTTTTGATTACTGAAGCTTTATGGTATATTTTGAAATCAGGTAGTATACTGCCTCTAGCATTGTATTTTGTTTGTTTGGGGGGTTTTTTTGGCTCAAGATTACTTTGGCTTTTCAGGGTCCTTTGTGTTTGTGAATTTTAGGATTTTTTTTTCCATTTCTATAAAAAACACCATTGGAATACTGAAAGGAATTGCATTGAATCTGTAGTTCACTTTGGGTATATTTGGGTATATAATGGACATTTTAACAATATTAATTCTTCCAATCCATGAACACAGGATATCTTTCCATTTATTTGTGTCTTCAATTTCTTTTATCAGTGTTTTATAATTTTTAGTGTACAGATCTTTTATCCCCTTGGTTAAATTTATTCTGAAATATTTATATATTTTTTGATGGTATTGTAAATGGAATTGACTTTAATTTCTTTTTTGGATAGTTCATTGTTAATGTGTAGACACACAACTGATTTTTCTCTGTTGATTTCCTGTCCTGCAACTTTACTGAATAGTTGTTTTTTTGGGGGGGGTGAAGTTTAGAGTTTTCTATATATAAGATCATGTCATTGGCAAACAAAAACAATTTTCCTTCTTCCTTTCTGATTTGGATGCCTTTTATTTCTTTTCTTTCATAATTAGTCTGGCTAGGATTTCCAGTACTATGTTAAATAGAAGTGGTGAAAGTTGGCATTTTTGTCTTGTTCCTTAGAGGAAAAGCTTTCAGCTTTTTACCATGGACTATGATGTTAGTTTGTCATATATGACCTTTATTATGTTAAGATACATTCCTTCTATACCTAATTTGTTGAGAGTTTTTGAGAAGGTTCAGGATTTTGTCAAATGCTGTTTTGCATCTATTGAGATGACCATATGACTTTTATCTTTCATTTTGTTAATGTGGTGTATCGCATTTATTGATTTGCATATGTTGAACCATTCTTGCATTCCAGGGATGAATCCCACTTGATCATGATGTATGACCCTTTTAATGTGCTGCTGAATTTGGTTTACTAGTATTTATTGATGATTTTTTCATCTGTGTTCATCAGAGGTATTGGCCTGTTATTTTATTTTCTGAGTTTAGAAGTATTCTCTTCTGTTTTTTGGAGGAATTTGAGAAAGATTCATATTAATTCTTCCTTAAATGTTTGGTAGAATTCACTGGTAAAGCCATCAGGTCTTGGGCTTTTCTCATTGGGAAGTTTCTGATTATTGATTCACTCTCTTTACTCATTATTGGTCTGCTCAGATTTTCTCTTTCTTCTTGATTAAGTCTTGATAGGTTGTATTTCTAGGAATTTATCCATTTCTTCTAGGATATCTAGTTGGCATATAAATGTTTATAGTAGTCTCTTATGATCCTTTGTATTTCTGTGATATCAGTTATAATGCCTCTTTTTTCATTTATAATTTTATTTATTTGTCTTCTTTCTTTTTTTCTTAGTCTAGCTAAATATTTGTCAATTTTATCTTTTAAAAAAAACCCAGCTCTTAGTTTCATTCATCTTTTCTATTGTTTTTCTAGTCTCCGTTTATTTCTGCTTTGATCTTTATTATTTCCTTCCTTCTGCTAACTTTGGGCTTAGTTTGTTCTTCTTTTCCTAGTTCCTTGAGGTATAAAGTTAGGTTGTTTTAGATCTTTTTTTTTTTTGATTTACTTATTTACTTATTATTTATTTTGGGCTGCATTGGGTCTTTGTTGCTGCACACAGGCTTTCTCTAGTTGCGGCGAGCAGGGGCTACTCTTTGTTGCAGTGAGCAGACTTCTTATTGCGGTGGCTTCTCTTGTTGTGGAGCGTGGGCTTCAGTAGTTGTGGCTTGCAGTCTGTAGAGTGCAGGCTCAGTAGTTGTGGCACTCAGGCTTTGTTGCTTCGCGGCATGTGGGATCTTCCCAGACCAGGGTTCGAACCTGTGCCCCTGCATTGGCAGGCAGATTCTTAACCACTGCGCCACCAGGGAAGCTGAGATCTTTCTTAATGTAAGCATTGTTGCTGAAACTTCCCTCTTAGAACTACTTTTGCTGCATCCCGTAAGTTTTGGTATGTTGTGTTTTCATTTTCATTTGTCTCAAGATATTTTTTTATTTCCCTTTTGAATCTAATTTTCCAATTTTATTCCTGTTATTGGTTTTTAGCTTGATACTGTTGTGGTTGGAAAAGATACTTGATATGATTTTATTCTTCTTAAATTTGTTAAGACTTGTCTTGAGGCCTAACATGATCTATCCTAGAGAATGTTCCACATGCATTTGAAAAAGAATGTGTATTCTGCTGCTGTTGGATGGAAAGTTCTCTGTGTGTCTGTTAGGTCCTTTGGATCTGTAGTGTTGTTCAAGTCTGCTGTTTCCATATTGATGATCTGTCTTGGATGATCTGTCCATTGTTGGAAGTGGGGTATTGAAGTGCCCTGCTGATTTTGTACCGCTGGCTATTTCTTTCCTCAGTTTTGTTATCAGCTTTATATGTTTAGGTGCTCCAATGTTGGGTGTGTATATAATCAAAATTAATATATCCTTTTTGATTTGACTCCTTTATCATTATGTAATGATCTTATTTGTCTCTTGTGACAGTTTTTTACTTAAGGTCTATTTTGTGTGATGTACTTCAGCCACCCCTGATCTCTTTTGGTTACCATTTGCTTGGACTATCTTTTTCCATCACTGCACTTTCAGCCTATGTGTCCTTGAAGCTAAAGTATTTCTCTCGTAGGCAGCATATTGTTGGATCTTGTTTTTTAAGCTGTTCAGTAACTTTTTTTTTTTTTTTTTTTTTTTTTGCGGTATGTGGGCCTCTCACTGCTGTGGCCTCTAACGTTGCAGAGCACAGGCTCTGGACACGCAGGCCCAGCGGCCATGGCTCACGGGCCCAGCCGCTCCGCAGCATGTGGGATCTTCCCGGACCGGGGCACGAACCCATGTCTCCTGCATCAGCAGGCGGACTCTCAACCACTGCGCCACCAGGGAAGCCCACTCTCTGTCTTTTGATTGGAGAATTTAATCCATTTACATTTAAAGTAATTATTGGTGCTATTTCTATTGCCATTTTGTTAATTGCCTTCTGACCATTTTGTAGTTCTGTTGTTCCTTTCTTCCTCTCTCGCTGTCTTTCTTTGTGATTTGATTTTTTTTTATAGTGGTATCTTTGATTTCTTTATCTTTTGTGTATTTACTATAGTTTTTTTCTTCATTGTTACCATAAGACTTACATCAAACATCTTGTAGTAAAATAGTCTCTTTTAAGCTGATAACCACTTAACATTGACCACATATAAAAACTACACTCTAACTTTTACTTCACCCATGTTTTTTTGTTATTGGTATCACAATTTACATCTTTTATGTGTTGGGTATCCTTTAACACATTATTGTAGCCATAGTTATTTTTAATACTTTTGTCTTTTAAGTTACATATCAGAGTTAAAAGTGATTTACATACCACCATTCCAGTATTAGAATATTCTGAATTTGACAATATTCTTACCTTTACAGTAAGATTTTTACTTTCATATGTTTTCGTGTTGTTAGTGTTCTTTCATTTCAACTTGAAGAACTCTTTTTAGCATTTCTTCTAAGGCATGTCTAGTATATTGAACTCCCACAGCTTTCGTTTGTCTGGAAAAGTCTTTATTTCTCCTTCATTTCTGAAGGGGAAACTCTTTCTGGATATAGTATTCTTGGTTGGCAGGGGTTTTTTTTCTTTCAGCACTTTGAATATATCATCGTCTCTTGGCCTAACAGAAATCTGCTGTTAGTCTTATAGGGATTCCCTTGACTGTGATGAGTTGCTTTTCTCTTGCTGCTTTCAGAATTCTCTTTGTCTTTGACTTTTGATAATTTGATTATATTGTATCTCAGTGAAGATCTCTGTATATATAATTTCTTTGGGGTTCTTTGGGTTTCATGGATCTGGATGTTGTTTGCTTCTCCAGATTAGGGAAGTTTTCTATCATCATTTCCTTAAATAAATAATGCCATAATTTCTTTCTCTTCCTGCCCATTTCTCCTCTGGGACTCCCATAATGTATGTATTGGTTAGTTTATGGTTTCCCATTGGCTTTCATCACACTTCTTCATTCTTTTCTCTTTTCGTTCCACTGACACATTTCAAATGACCTGTCTTCAAGCTCAGTGATTCTTTCTTCTGCTTGATCAAGTCTGATCTTGAAGTTCTCTGTGGAATTTTTCAGTTCAGTCATTGTGTTATTCAGCTTCAGAATTTCTATTTAGTTCTTTTTTATGATGTCTGTTTCTCTGTTGAACTTCTCATTTTGTTCATGTGTTGTTTTTCTTGTTTCATTTTGTTATCTAATTGCATTTCTTGTAGCTCACTGCACTTCTTCTGTGATTATTTTGAATTCTTTGTCAGGCAGTTTGTAGATCTCCGTTTCTCTAGTATCAGTTACAAGTACTTTATTCATTCCTTTGATGGTGTCATGTTTCCCTGTTTATTCATGCCCTTAGCCTTGCATTGCCGTCTGTTTTTATAAACTGGCTTCAGCTTGGAAAGCTTTTCACCAGTCCACCTGGCCAGAAATTCTGGGCAGGCTATCTGATGAGGTCTGTGGGTCAGCTTGCTGCTGGAGTCCTCAGGCAAGCTGGCTTTGTGCCTGGGTCAGCAGATTAGTGGGCCTGGTGCCTGAGTCCGCTGGGGTGTGTCTGAATCCTGGGTCCATAGGGGCCAGTCTGGCACTGGAGTGAGCCTGGGTCTGTGATCATAGGCCTGGGTCCTAGGTCCATGCAAGCCAGTCTGGAGCTGGTGGCCATGGAGGTTTGCCTGGCACTAGGGCCAGCTTGGAGCCTGGGGCCCTGAGGGCTGGACTGGAGCCAGGGGCTGCAGGGATAGGTTTAGTGCTGGAGTTTGTGGTGAAATTGGGTGTTTACTTCACTCTCCTTCCCCCATCGGAGGGTATTTCCCTCTGTACTATGCTACCCAGGCTTGATGGTGAAGGGTGATGCAGGTCATCCTTCCTATTCTGGTCTTCAGTGAGTCTTTTCTTATTTCTGTGCTTCACCCAGGTGCTGTAATCTCTCACCTGGAATCCTTAGCTATTGTGAAAGTACTTTTATGTGTGGATAGTTTTTCAAATTGATGTTTCATGCTGAAAAATCCTATTCTGCCAACCTGCTGATATCACTGAGGATTTTTTTCTTTATATTTAAAGTCTAATAGTTTTACTAGGATATGCCTTAGAGTTGACTGTTGCAGGGCAATTTCCCAGGTACCTAGTAGCCTCTTTTGATATGTAATTCAGGCCTTCTTTTATTTCTGGAAAGTTTTATTGGATTATAGTTTTAAATTTTAGTTCTGTTTCATTACGCTTTTTTTTTCAGGGGCTCCAAATATCTGTATGTTAGACCTTGTTTGCCTCCCTTCTTTTTCAGCCATTTTCTCTCTGATCCCTTTTACTTTAACTTCATTTTTATTCTCTTGGCTGTTTTGCTTCCTTTCTTCAGTGCCCTTTGTTAAATTTTCATTTGAATGTATTCTCTTTTGATCACCTGAAATTTAAGTAGTCCTTAGGTCAGATATCATTTTGTCTTTCTCTTCTATTTCTGTCCTGAGTTCAGCTTTTGTTTCATTTCTGCCTGGTTTGGTCCATTTCTGTTCTTAGTTTTTGAACTTCTGATTAAAAATAATTTTTCATATACTCAAATGCTTATTTAATAATATTCAGTTTGGAGTGTTGTGTTAAAGTTTCCTTTGTGATTTTTTTGAGTGCATTTTCATTAGCTAAAATGTTTGATCCTCTTTTTTTGTTTTCTTCTGATAGTAGTTTTGTACAATTGTAAGTTGCTTTTATGTATTCATTGTGTGGCTAGTGTTGGAAGTTTGGTTTGATTTATAAGATTACTAGCTTGAGGACACTTTTATCTGTAAACATAGTGAAGTGTAGTCTCTTCAAAGGATGCCTTTTTGTTTGAGGAGGTCAGTAGGAATAGGATTTGTATGCCTGTCAATTGTTTTGAGCTCTCATTTGTGTTACAGGAGTGCAGATTTCCTCCTGTCTCTTTCCTCCTTCACCATCCATTCACTAAAAGACATCTCTCCGTTCCCTTTCACCCATTTCTTCTCTAGAAGTGATGCCTTTTTGAGATTGCCACTTGGGTCCCACAGGCTTAAGTAATTCCCTTCTCTGTTGTTAGTCTAATCAACAAAGTGTTTTTCTCAGTGCTTTTGTACCTAGGGTGGACTGCCTCTTCCTGGGGGAATTTTTACCTCAAATTTCAGCCCTCTGTTCCTCTCTTCTTGCTAACATGCCATTTTTCCAGACTCACTTTCCATAAAGGTTTGCAGTAGAGGCTCAAGACATGGCTCTGCTGGAATTTGGTGTTTATAGTTCTACTTACATGTGATTTGAGTCTGTAGTTGTCTATATCTTTTAGTTGTGCTGAGGGTTTAGGTTTTGTATAGGTTTATTTGTTATTGATGGTCAATAAAAATTTTTGGAGCTTGTATAGTATTCATTATGTAGACATTGTGATTTTTAATCAATGCTGTATTTGTTGAATAAAGTTTGCAAATAACTGCATCTATATCTAAATCTATACACAGTTGTGACTAGTCTCTATAGATAAATTTATAGAAATATGTCAAAGGTCATACCATATTTTAAGACTTTTACTAATGCATACTTCCCATTGCCCTTCAGAAAACCTCCAAGCATTTACTGAGTTTGTGCCGGGTGACAAGCACTGTGCTAAGCACCGAGAATACAAATATCAGCAGACCGCACCCTGTTCTCAAGCCAAGGACACAAACATGAAGCCGAGTGTGACAAAAGTTCTGCCCAAGGGGTATGGGAGCACAGAAGGAGAGATGACAGTGCTTTTTGGAACCCTTTTCCACTGGAAGCAAATTCACCTCTGTTTTCACAGAATAATTCCTCAACTTTCTTACCTTAGTGGAAACCTCATTCTCCGTAAGGACAGCACTTCCCTTGCTGCTTCTCAGTTCACTCTTCCACCTGCCCATTCCCTCTCCTAGCTCTCTTCCTGTGGCTTAGGTCACCTGCACCTGTCCTTAGATTCTTTCATGAGCTCTTCTTTCTCTCTGTGTCCCTCAAATACTGGTGTACTTGGGCTTTGGTCCTTAGCCTTCTTCTTCTTCCCTGTGCAGTTTCCCTCTTCGACCTCACCACACCTTCCCCATAGCTTCATTGGCTCCCACATATTCTCTTCTGGGCCACACCAGCCTTCTGAGTTTCCAGCTCAGCTGCCCAGATGAACATTGCCACTTGGCTCCTTTATGCACACAACAAACTCAAGATGCATAAAGTTTAAGTCATCATTTTATCTCAGACCTGCTTTTTCTCTTATTCTCTGGATCTGTTAGTGGCATTCCCAGTTTCTACTAGTTGCCTAATGAGAGACCTAGAGGTAAGCTATGACTCCCCTGCTTCTTTGCCTTTTTCACCATTTATCCCCCCCACACCCTTCTCTCTCTCACACTTGCTCTCTTTTCCTTGAAGGAACATTGTTTCTTTGCCTTTCCATGTTTTTATTCTCTCTGTGCTCTCATGTCTTCCTCTGAAATCTCTCTACTCCTCCTTCTTTTCCTCCTTGCCTTTTCTTCCTCCCCTCTATTTTTCCTGCCTCTTCAGTTTTGCTCATTTTCTCCATTTCTTTTTCGACTTTCATCCTCATCTGTTCCCCCTGCATTTCCTGTTCTCAGACTCTCCTCAGCCCTCATTGCCCAGGTATGGTCATGCCTCTACTCTTCTTCCTTTAGAGAATTTGAGTTAGGATGAGACAGCTTGAGGCCAGAGTACCATTTCTAAAGCCTGAAGCAGGGAGAATGGTGTGGACAAAGTATCAAATACTTCTAGACTAGAAGCCAGCTCACTGTTTTCTCTCTTTCCCTTCTACACCAAGAGGTACACTAGTGTTTGTCTTCTGGGCATACATGGGTTTCCAAATGACAGCTCTGGAGTGCTTTGAAAGCCACAGACAGTTAAAACATTGGTGCAGGAAACACCTTCAGAAAGACTCCAATCTGATAAAAGAGACCTAAATGATTAGGAATGAGGGCTTTAACGGAATATCAATCAGTGAGCGTCAACTAATCTTGCTGTATGTAATGGTGGCTCTTTTTCATAGCCTTCTTGAGACTCGGTTCATCTTTAGCTTTTATCATAGTTGTAACCTTGAGATGTATGACTAACAATTCCAGGAGGCAGTTGAGTTGAATAAAGAATGTTTTGAACTCCTAAGTTATTCTGTTAATGACAGCTGCTCAGAAAGGAATCAAGTCTATAAATAATGGCAAATTAGCACCTTAAATAGACTGTTAGGAATCAAATAGACAGTTTGTTCTTATGATAGATTTTTGGAGCTGGAATGTATTATTTCTTTATTGACTTATAAGAAAAGAGGAAAAGTAAAGAGTATGTGACGATATAAGGCAGGAATAATCTTTCTACATGTATATATGTTTAATATATGTTGTTTAATTTTTTATTAAGTAAATAGAGTAGCTTTTGAAGGGACATTGGGGATATATTGTTCTACCCTTCTGCAGTGATTAAAATGGTTACTGCTTCCACGGAATGAGCAGACACTCAAAATCATTTTTTACTTAATTTATACTTATATAATTATATAATTACATATTACATGTAGTTACATATATGTGGGTATATATTTTATATATATAACATGTACATTATATGTGCTTATACATATAGTTATATATAATTACAGATAGTTATGTAATTATACAATTTGTGTAATTATGTAATTACACATATTACACAAGTTTTTATATATTTTACACAAAATGTATTAAAATATAATTTTATATTGAAAATATGGTTCTGATGAAAGGTTCTGTGTTTATTGATACATTAAAATTACCCCCAAACTGAGTGACTTAAAATCACAAACATTTCCTCTCTCATAGTCTCTGTGCATCTGGAATTCAGAAGCAGCTTAGCCGGGAGGTCCTGGCTCAGCCTCTCGTGGTTGTAGTCAGATGCCAGCCAGGACGGCAGTCAGCTGAAGACTGGACTGGAGCAGAAGGATGTGCTTCTGAGATAACTCACTCTCATGGTTATTGGCAGGGGACCTCAGTTCCTCACCACTTGGTCCTCTCCACATAGGGCTGCTGGAAAGTCCCTTGTGAAACAGCAGCTAGTGTCCCCCAGAGTGGATGATCTAAGAGAGAGGGCAAAGAGGAAGCCACAGTGCTTTTTATGATCTAGTCCCTAACATCACACACTATTACTCCTACCTTTTTCTTTTTGTTCAAAGCAAGGCACTAAGTCCATCCCACACTCAAGGGGAGGAAAAGTAGGCTACCTCTTAAAGGGAGGAGTATCAAAGAATTTGTGGGCATATTTTAAAACCATCCACGGGCTTGTTTTGCTTGATTTTCTCCTTCCTATAGTGGTTAAGAGCATGGACTCCGAAGCCAGACTGCCTGGGTTTGGTTCTGCTTCTACCACTTATTCATTGTGTGATTTAGCGCAAGTTACCTACCTTCTCTGGACCTCAGTTCCCTTCATCTATACAATGAGAAAAATAGGGACTTTTCTGGTGGTCCAGTGGTTAAGACTCCACGCTTTCACTGCTGAGGGCCTGGTTCAATCCCTGATCGGGGAGCTAAGATCCTGCATGCTGTACACGGCGGCCAAAAAAAAAAGAAAAAGAAAAATAATAGCACCTATCTCATAGGAGTTGTGAGAAGTAAATTAGTTAATATAAGTAAAGGATGTAGAACCATGGTTGATGCATAGAGTACTCTCAATTAATAGTAGATTTTTGTATTATTGTTGTAGGTTGAGCAACAACATAGCCTAATTGTTTCTCCCTTTACTTCTATATAATTTAAAGTAAATCATGGTCTAACAGATAGCACCTAATACAGAGTTTCTGGTCATCTTGGCAAGTACTTCAGGGATACATGGTAGGAGCAAAATAAGCTGGTGACACTCGGTGTAGATTCCACCTGTAGTAGAATAGCCTGTGAGAGATTTAGCTTCATAATGGCACACCATGAGGAAACGGTATCCCTCTCCACTCTGAAACTCTAACCTCAAAAGGGGTTTCTCCTAAACTTTACAGGAACCTGCTCTGGGATATGTGATCTGTGTTCATTATTCTTAGGGTTCATTCACACATTCAGCCCATAAATATTTATTAAACTTCTTTGGAATTCAAAACAAAGTGATTCTTCATAGTACTTTGTTTACTGTGAAGAATCAAGTAAAATACATATATTCTAGCTCTCTAGAGTTTATCTCCTTTCATATAACATTTTCCTCTTAGATCTGTGGGTGATTTGCTTAGATAGAGTATGGTGCTTATGGGTAGAGTTTTTCCTTAAAATAATCTGTGCAGGGGGAATAGGGTAATCACATTTCCAACACTGTTAAAGAAAAATGATTCATTTAAGGGCAACGAACTATTTATGATAGTTAAATGTGCAGTAAATACTGCAGTTATATCTGGTAGATCTTGACCTGGCAAGCCACATTCTTGGCTCCAGGAAAATGTTTTTAAAAGATGCTCATGAATACCACATGTCATAATTGCAAAAGAGAGCAGATTTTTTGCTGTTGTTTTTGGACATAAAATATTAGTGATTTTGTTTTGAGATATGAAATCTGGTTTATAGATGATTTAGGAAATTGTTAACCAGAAGAAAATATTACACCAGACTTTCACCATCTTTCTTACAGATGCCATTAGTCTTCATGACTGGAAAGTGTAATTGGAATAGCTTCTTTTTAAAAGTGTTACCTTGTCCTGCACTCTGATGTACTTTGACTTCTTAAGTCTACTCAAATTCCCTTCAGATTTTTGGTTCATTTTCTCAACTGCAAAAGAAAGAGTATATAAATAGGATTGCATTTGGCTATACGTGCCAGAATTCTGACTACTGTGCGTTAGCCAAATAGGAGTTTCTTTTTCACGTATAACAAGTAATCTGTCTTTCTGCTCTACCATTCACGGAAGTGTGTCACTTTTGTCTTGGTGCATGTGGACCTGTAGTTATAATGTGGCTGTGATGAGTTATGTGGTGTCATGTCACATTACAGGCAGAAAGTGGCTGCACAGCAAGGCTTTCCAGAAACTGTTTATTTTTCATTGGTCAGAACTGTGCCACATGGCTTCTTCCAACTGCAGGGGATTCCAAAGAAGCTAGTGTTTTAGCAGGATACACTGCTATTCCATATAAGATCAGTACTCTGTTAGTAAGGAAGAGAGGAAAATGCACACTGAATAATCAACCAGTAGTGGTCGCCACAAAGGATTTGAATGGTTGCTCAAGTCTTGAGCCAGTAGAGCAATCCATGAGTCTATCCACTTGGCAACAGCATATAGTGATATTAGAGTACTTGATGTGAATAATTAATCTGCCTTATATTTTTAAAGTTGGATTTGAAAAGCAAAAACATAGATTGGTTTACCTCTAGACAATATGTATGGTCATAAATCTCAGTACCCCTAAGTAATACACATGATCATAAATCTCAGTAAGGACTTTATATATGATCAACTCCTCCCAGCAAAGTCTTTATTAGAATAGGGGGTACCTGAATAAATAAACTCTTCCAAAAGCTGTTTGCAACTTAGATTTTTGATTACATGTGATTTTTTTGTTTGCTAAAATAATTGTAAATCAGTTGTGTGTGAAAACAATTATACATTGTTTTGATTGAACGTCTATCCATTTTTATTCTTAACAGAATTTGTAATGTGGTGGCTATTAAATCATGTTGTGGTGATTTTTTTTTTAAGTGAAAAGGACTTATTTCTAAAATAACCTTATTTCTATAAAGTGAAACATGCACATTATTTTTAAAATCAGCTAATACTGAAAGACATAAAGAGGAAAGTAAAAATCAATTTAATCTAACTACCCAGAAGTAGTTATCATTACCTTTTAGATATACATTTTAATGCATATAAAGTATTTGTTTTTTAGGATAATGTATTTTAGGTGTCTAAGTAATATATTTAGGAATTATTTGTGAACACAGTTCAGTGTAAATAAGTATATTAACTGAGATATCTCGTGACAAAAATTTGGAAGGCTTCGAATAAATAATTTCATTTCAAACTTGAAAAGGTAAATGGAAGTGACTGTTTAATTTTCATTATTCATAGCTAAAAGTTTTTAAAGTAATGTTTCTGGAAAAGCTTGACATTAATAAATCCTTACTAATTTTGACTTATAACAAGAACTAAAAGGTTTTGCTCTGAGCCTAGGATTTCCTTATACCTCCTTAAGTCCATTTATTTATTTGAGGGGTTCACAATTGAAATATATTCAGAATAATAGCAGATGATTGATATGAAAATAGAAATTTTTTTTACAATGACCCTTTAAAGTTCTGTGTAGGTTGGGCCTTTTTGTACCTGAACATTCATTTGCCTATCGTTTTCAAGCTGCAGATATATTCCACCTCTCTAGTTAAATTTAGCTGAGGAATTGTTAGGTTCAGGTTATAATTGCTCTTTCTCTTCTCTTCACTTTCCCAGCCTCTGCAGTACTTTGACAAGCTTCACTCCTCCTGCAAGTAGCGTTTTCAGTGTGTGTCTTTTATGCGCTGTCAACAGGCTCTTTCCATGTTCTGCTGGCCTCCTACTCAGTGAATGCCACCACCGCCTCCACCCCCGCATTAGTGCAGGAATGGGAAATAGAGCTGGGCAGAGTCATTGTCCTTTTAACATCTACTGTATGAACAACCCTCAGTATACCCTTTCTTTTATCCTTCTTAGATCTCTTGCTTACAGTAAGAGTCAAGTTGCCTGCAAATGGTTCTTAGTGCCTTGATTATGGGCTCAAGGTTCAAATATCTGGGCTTTCCTACAAGTATGGGTAACAGAGTGAAAACACGATGTTTCCCATTTAAATGCCACCTTAACATTATTTATTGGACAAATAACATTATAAATATAACAAGGGAATTCATTTTAATGTAAAGGAAAAAATGCCCTAAATTCTGCAAGTCTAGTCAGCAATTTTGTTTTTCTGTGTTTCCTTCCAGGCCTGGTCTACGTGCATATACGGTTTTTACATTATTAAAATCAGAGTGGCTACCGTTTGATTGCTGGTTTTTTCCTTTAATGTAACCATTTTTCCATTTTTTTAAATAATCTCTATAGTGATACTTAAATGAGTTTATTTTTCAAATAGGTAATTCATTCAAGGGTATATACAGTGAAAAGTGAGCCCCTGTCCCACCCTGGCTCTCCACTTATCCAGTTCCCTTCCCCCTTTCCCAAACTGCTTTCCTTAGTTTCTTGTGACATAACAAGATATATATATTCTTTTTTTTTCAAGCTTGATTTTTTTCCCTTTACCAGTTTTCAGAATAATGTGTTGGTTTCCCAGAATCCTCTAAAGAAAACCAGTAAAAGTTTGTGGGTTTTTTCCCCATATACAATATTTTTTGTTCTTTAAAAGGGTTCAAGGTTTGGCTTTAAATCAGGCAGCAACACTTCTCATCAGTCTAACAGCTCTGTCACCATGTCAGACTGGCTTCAACTAGCAATACTTCATTAAACCCAAAAGGAAAAGCAGTTTCAATTTTGAGGGAAAAATCCCGTTCTGAGAACAATTGACATTAGTCTGTAAGTTAAAACAAAATGAGGGCTGGCATTTCATGTTGCTTTATATACACCGTTGTCCTCATACAGAACCAGAGATGTCATTTTCCTGACTCAGGCAGGCACTGATACTAATGGACGCGCGCATGCATGTTCATATACACGCGCACACACACACTCCTTCCTCCATACAACACAAATCAGAGCATGTCAAAGGGACAGTGAAGGTCTTTGCTTCTTATTTTATCATCATGAACTCATGAATTTTAACATATCCGGTGTGATTCAGTCCATTGTATTTCTTCTTTTTAATGCTCAAATTGGCCATCTTTGGCCAGTTGGGAACATCTTCAGATTGTCTTCCGAGTCCTTTATGATAGAACCTCAGTCACCTTTTTAGTGTCCTTACTTTCTGATATGACAGGGTGTTTCACGCTTATCTTGTATTCACTGATATTTTTAAATTACAAAATATCTCATTGAATTAGATGTATTGTCATGCCTCCCAGTGGAAAATGTTTAGATTGCCCCCATTTTTAAATATTAATTTTTCAACCAATATCTGTTGATATGTGAACTTTTTAGTCTTTGGATTATGCCTTTTGCATACATTTTCACATGTAGTTACTAATTCAAAGAGTATGAAGATTCTTTTAACAAAAATATTGCAAAATTGGGACTTCACTGGTGGCCCAGTGGTTAGGACACTGTGCTTCCACTGCAGGGGGCGCTGGTTTGATCCCTGGTCTGGGAACTAAGATCCCACATGCTGCAGGGCGGGGCCAAAAAAAAAAGCCAAATTGAATTGCAAAGGATTATTTTTAATATTCACTAAGTTAATCATATAAAATCATAGGTTACTCGTTTCTTACTTTTTTGCTAATTATGAAATTGTATATACTTCCATGTTTGTTTATTATGTTTTCTATTATGTGAATTATCTACTATGCCCTTTGCTTATTTGTCCATTAGGGTCTTGATTTTTTAAAAGACAGAAACAATTGTGTCTTTATATGCTTCGAATGTTAACCTTTTGTCATATTGGTTGCTAATACTTTAATTCTCTTATAGCTATATATTGACCAATAATTAACCTTCTTTGTGAATAACCACCAAATTTTAAACATAAGTTTGTTTAATATTAATTTGTTGTATTCAACTATCATGTAAGCTTGGCAAGTCACTTTACCTCTTCACACCTCAGTTTCCTCATCTATCAAGAACTGAGTCGAATTGATCTCTTAGACCCTGTCCAACTCTGACAGCCAAGATTTTCTTAGCTAAACATCACCATACTTAAATAACCCTTGTGGTTACTTGCTCTTTTAAATAAAGAATCTTTCCCAAGAAAGCCTTCTTTCACAACCTTCTAGTAAAGTTAAACTTCATCTTCAATCTTCCTTCCCTACTCACTGAGAAAAAACATGGTTTAGCAGAAGTGTATTTCTTGGTTTGCTTAAGTGAAATCCTGTGATTGTTGTTTTTTTCAAGTAGTAAGGAAATGATTATACTCTCAAACTTGACATTAGATCTTCTGTTATTTCCAGTAAGTGACAATCAGATTGGGTTCAGCCTTTTGAAAAAGCTTTACATAATAGAATTTTCATAAGTATATTAAGACAAAACTTGATAAGTGTAAAAATAGAGATACTAATAAATCTTTTTTTAAGAAAAGCTTATGATGTAGTTTTGCTGGTGAAATATATATGAACTATCCCTATTTCAAGGCTGCACTTAACAGTCTGATCTAAAACACCTACAGCTCTATGAACAGTAAAACTAATCAGGTGACAATTTGCTATTGGAATGCTAACTATAATATAGAGGTTTGAGTGAGGTTCCATGACTTATAATTGACTTGTTGTGTCCTCTTTGAGAATGGCTTCTAATATTTTTATGTTTTCATCTTTTTCAAAATGTGTCACCCTTTTATAATATGTTATCTTCAGAATGGTTGGAAATGTGTCATTTTTTTAATGTTTATATTTTGCTCTCATTCAGAGATTAGACTTCCAGTAACTTTGTTAAAAAATGGAGACCCCAAAAGTAAACAAACAAATGAAAAAAAGCCTCTGGATATTTGATAAAACCCTCCAGAGCTCATTTCCTTCAGAGGCCTCTGGATCTCTTAAAGCCAGTTTATTGTTACTTTTTACATGTAAGAACCTCAGTTAAGTGGAAGAGCAAGCTAGTGGCAGACACTCTGAGAGCCGACTATCTGAAACAGGAAACAGTGAAAACAAACAGAAAAGTGTATAGAGGACATCCAGTAAACTTGAAACTACTACTGTAGTCAAAGCCATTTTACGTATAAGTACATGCTCAAACCGAGCCCCTGGACTTCCCTGGTAATCGAGGGGTTAAGACTGCACGCTTCCAACGCAGGGGGCGTGGGTTTGATCCCTGGTCGGGAAACTAAGATCCACAGGCCCGGTGAGGCGGCCAAAAAAAAAACACAAAACAAAAATGAGCCCCTTGGTTCTGTTTTTTTCATGTACACTGAAATTACACGTGGATTGTTTTCTCTCGTTACATTAGTCATAAAGGAGCTCTAAGCCAAGTTTGTGTTCTGCCCCAAGCAAGTGTACAGGCCTTCACCACATCCATTTAGGTATTGATTTCTCCCATGGTTTCAAGAGATTTTTTCTACCCCTCTTTCCATGCACTCAACTTCCTACCTTATATTTTTATTATGTATCATAGTGCTTTTCCAGCTTTTCTCAAGTCTGCCTAATATCTGTGAGGAGTATACTTCCTCTCCAGGGGTTTGAGAGTAAAGACCAGATAACTTGCCATAAATATGAAACACTTGAAGTCCCCTTCTTTATGTTTTAATGTAAAAATGGATTTCCCCCCGCCCGGGAATTTCAGGGAAAATTAATGGACCATGAAGATGCATTATATATATCCTGTGGCTTTGTCTTCTAAAGTGGAATTGCTTATGTAGAGGTAAAATTCCAATGAAAAACACCTGAAATTGTTCATACAACAGTACAACTTAGTATCGACTCTCAGTGAGTCCAGCACAGGCACTTTTCCCTCCAGTGTTGAAAGTGTTTACTTTTCCTTCATTTGAATGCCGGATAAAATAATTGGCTCGCATTTAGGGCCTCATTAGATGAATATTTTATTATCTTTGACAGTAAAATCACAATCAACATGGCCAGGAGACCCGAGACCGCTGCTCACTCCGGTGCACACATTCACACTGTGAAATGCTGGGTAAAGTTGCCCGCATGAATGTATTTTTCTATCTTATTTTCTTTTGGTTGAGTTCATACTGTTGAGTTTGAGTAAGTTGACTGCTAGTAGCATGTCACTGGATTGGACCCTAAAGCACATATTTGGGGTATACATGCCCCAGTGTGAGAAGCACCTCTGTGTTTAAAGTTTTGTCACATAAAGGGAAAAGATTTCATTCTAACTACACGGTTTTTCCCAATGCTAGACACGTGAAGTATCATTGTACCTGATTTCTTGTGCTTCTCCTTTATATCCATTTCAATTTGGTAAAAAATAAGCACTTAGTAACATTATCCTTTTAACACAAAATGTAATGCCATCTTACAGTTTAGTGTATCTTTTCAAAATGCCAATCTCAAATAAATCCAGAGGTTATCATATAAATACCATAATTTTGCTGTTGATTTCAGTGTAAGACACAAATTTCTTTTGTCAGAGCTCAATAAAGTAAGTGTGGTTATGATAAATATATTGAAAATTGCTTTCTGGGGGGGTCAGGTGCTGCAAGCCCAAGAGGCATGGCCTTTCTATGTTCTGGAAAAAAAGAAAAGAAAATTATCTTCTGTCAGTCCTTTAAAAAACAAAAACAGAAGAAGCCAGTAATCTTCTTCCTTGAATTTCATACTCCCACCCTTCTCTTCATTTTGGCCAGAAATATTTTGTTTCCCTAAGAATAGCTTGTACTCTAAGAGAAAATATTTAAGAAAATTCCTATTTAAGATTGGAATTAGTTCAGTTCCAGAATTATCTTTTGCTGATGCCAAATGTTTCATTTCTTGTTAAGAACGATGATTTTATTAATTTAAATTTTTAACTCATGTTTTTTATGAGTTCAAACAATGTGTAAAAGTACATAAAGTTTTAAAAAAACTGTACCAGTAGTGCTAGTCGTCATCTATATTAGATAAACATCATCCCAGGGAGCATTCTTCTCACATATATATTAATATAAGGAAGAAAAAGTAGATGGATAGAAAAATCAAGTTATATAGCTCATGCTATACATGCTAGTTTTCATTTAAATTATTGAGTTTATAAAAAAGAATATGGTGTAAAACCTTTAACCATGAGAGATGTATTATTTACTAAAAGGCCCCTTAAAGTTTAACAAAAAGATTATGAAAAATTTAGATTAGAATTACATTTAGCAATATTTTAGGCAATATCTCTTAATTCTTCCATCTCTTCTTCCCTGACTCCATTTTTAAATTGTTACTAATTTAATAATATTATAAATTATAAGCATTTACATTCTGTTCTATAACCATAATTACCATAATTGTTTTGTCTTAGTGTTATATATGAATGGATTCATTGCCTACTATGGGCCCTTTTGTCATGACTTCTCCATTCCTGAGTTCTTTATTTTGATTTGTATCTTGTTTGGCTGAATTTCTGACAGCATGTGTTTCTCGGGGTCAGTCACATAGGCATTATGTGACAAGTTCATTCACATTTAGTGATGTCTAACTTTTGCCATTACACTAGAATGACATCTTGTCTGGGTGCAATATTCTTGAACATACTTTCTTTCCCTCAGACCTTTGTAGTGTTGCTTCATTGTCTTTTGACATTGAATGTTGCTGTGGAGAAGTCTGAAGCCAGGATGATTTTCTTGCCACTTTGTAGGTAACTTGCTTTTTTTCCTGGATCCCAAAGTATTATTTTTTTAACTAAGAAAGTTCTTGGTTTTACTTATTCACTGTCAGTTGTTTTCTGAGATACAGTGTATTCTTTCAGTACAAATTTAGTTCTTTCATTTCTTGGATTACGCCCAAATACATTAAAACATTAATGTATTTAAATACATTAAATACATTTTCTGTTCCATATATTGGGTTTTCTACTTTGGGGATAACAATTATTCTTGTGTTGGATTGTCTTTGTCTTCTGTAATGATTATCTTCCTTCCAGTTGCTTTAACCTTTGACTTTTCCCTTAAATGCAGTGCAAGCTTTATTTTATTTATTCTTGATTTAATTTTTTTTTTTCTTTTTGGCTTAAAACAGCACCTCTTTATTAGCTCATAGTTCTATAGGTCAGAAGTCTGAGTGGGCTCAGCTGTGTTTTCTGCTTAGGATTTCACGAAGCCAAAATCAAGGTATCAGCTGGGCTGGGTTCTTATCTGGAGACTCTAGGGAAAAATCTGCTTCTAAGCTGTTGGCAGATTTCAGTTCCTTGTGGTTATAGTGCTGAGGTCCCATTTCCTTGCTGATTATTGGCCTGAGGCTGCTCTCAGCAATTGAATGCTGCTCTCCAGTCTTTGCACATGGCCTCTCCAGCTTAAAAGCCAGCAGTGGTGCCTCAGATCCTTCTTGTGCTTCGAATCTATCTGAATTCTCCTCCTGCCGTCAATGCATGCTTTATTTTTGTTTTTTTCTTGCATTATGTTCATATGGTTGCCATGTCTTTTCGTCTTGCTAAAGGGCAAGCAGCCCTGTCCAGCCATTTTATTTGCTGTGTTACTGAATCCTCCCTGACTGCATTTCCACAGTATTTAAGATTCAGTTGTCTTCCCCTCTAAGCTACAGTTTAAGGATGAAGGTTTTCCTGGTTTATGTATTTTTCTACATGCTGAGGGCATGGTGGTAGGGCTTAGGAGAGTACACAGATATTGAAACATAAAGCCTCAGTAATTAAAAGTGTATGCATGTATTGATATAAAAAGATCATCAGGATATTTTTAAAAGAAGAAAAGACTGTCATTATGGAAAAAATTGGAAAAAGGGTGTGTATAAATGTATCTTTATACATTGACTTACATATTTGCTGTTGTATACCTAAAATATATCTCTGGAATGATAGACAAAAAATTAATTGGTTGCCTGTAGGAAAGGCACCTGAGTGGTAGTAGGATGGGACTGGGAGGGAGACTTTTCTCTGTGTATCTTTTTATACTTTAAAAGCTTTGAACAGTGTGAACGAATTACTTATTTAAAAACAGGTGAGCTCTTCCTTCTCTTCTGAGATTTAATCGCTTCATCATGGGATTCCTCAACCCTTTAGAAAGTATATCCTGTCCTCATAGGGAACTTTGTACCAGTCTTCCAACTCTGTGGGGTCTGAAAGGCTTAGTTAGCATCTGTGAGGTGGCTCCCAGTTAGTTACTTCTCCATCACTTTTCAGCCTCCACGTCTGTTACACTCCAGTCAGAAATTTATGTTTCTCTCCCAATCTAGGCCTGTTAGTGAAAATTCTTGTGATTTTGTTGATTCACCAATATCACTTTTTGGGAGTTGGGAACAAAGCAGGAGGTGTACAATAATCCTTTCTTGGCTAGCACTTTTTAAAATATATGGTATAAAGTTGTACCCCATTCCTTTCTGGTTGCTGCTAGTGATTTTTGTTGTTGTTATTTAATGTTTATTACTTTTAGTTCAGTGGATTTGGGATTTCGGTAGGGAGATTCTGATTTCAATTTCCATCATTTAGTTGAATTGCTGGCACCAACTTTGTGTCTCCTTTCTTGCTTTGGTAGTGGGCTCCGTCTGAACACTATGCTACTCTGCTTCCAGCCTGTGTTGCCTTTCCTGTACTTAACTTTCAACCTGGTCTTGGTCATATGTAGCCAGTCTCCCAATCCCACTACCCTGGCCCATGTGAGGGCTGCACCAGGCAGGGAGGATTTCTAGCGCTACTCAGCTTTGCAGGGCTCAACTGTTCGGAGAGTCCTCAGAGCACCCTGGTTCTGGAGAAACAAGAACCTGATTGCCGAATCCCCTTTATACAGCTTTTGCTTGTTATGTGCACTCACACAAGTGCCTGTGCTTCTTTTATCTGCCAGTGTTTTGCTTCAAAAGTTCACTGCCTTTTCAACATAAATTCTCATAATTGTTTCTCAATTTATAACCTTGCCTTGCCAAAGATTCACACTGCTGACAGAGATATCTTTCTGAAACCAAGAAGCACTCATGCCATTTTCCAGTTTATAAATGTTTAGTAGCCTCACATCAACTTCAGGGAAAACGTGCTAAAAATAAAAGCTATCCCAAAGTAAATCAGTTATAGCCTGAGAGTGTAAGTTCACAAGGGCAGGGGCATTTCCTTCACTGTTGTAACCCTAGCATGAAGAACAGTACCTGGCACAGAGCAGGTACTCCAAAAATGTTTGTTGAATTAAATTAACAAATAATAGATATCTAGTAATCATTTTGAATGAATTTTGATCTAGTAATAGCTTACTGATAGGATTGCAGAATCTCTCCGTCATTTGGAAACAACCAATTGAAGCAGTCAACAATAAAAAAAAAAATGTGCGGTTTGGGTAGTTTAAACATGCTGTTAATGAACATTGTATTCAAATAAAGGGTAATGGTATAACAAATGTTAACACAGTGGGATTGACTGTAAGAAGTCTAGAAAAGAAAGAGGATCTGGTCTGTCTTATCTATCTATATTCCTCATTCCACAAGGATCTGTGGTAACTTAAACACAAAATATAGTACTGTAGTATGCTTCATATTTGGCTTGAAACTTTCTGACTACCAAGTTGAAAAGGGCAACTGAGTCATATAATTCTTATCATTGGAGAGGAATGATGAGAGGAGAGGAGAGGAGCAAACACTTCTTAACGTTAAGTTTTTAAACAAACTTCCCACTTGAGGCTTTATAGAAGGGGCATTGAGTGATAGGGTGGATATTACACTGCATACCATTCCTACAGCAGATAAGGTAATAATTTTTTAACCAGTTCTTATGAAACCGACCTGATGATAACAATAAACCCAACTCAGTGATGTCAGTTCTTTTCAGAGCTAAAATAATATGTTTCATCTGTGTGGCCCTTTGTTGTTTGTCTGGCTTGAATCCAAGGATAAACTTGGAGCTCCTGGACTTCAGATGGTCTTCCCTATGAAAGGGTTCGTTCCTCCCACTGACCTTTTTACTGATCCCTTAGAGGAGGCATTTTGAGATTGGGCTGTCAGGTGAGGGCCAGCAGTGCTGTTTGCTGGGTGACTGGTTGAGGTAGGTTCATATGCTATAGAAGCTAAGTGAGAGTTGGTATGGATGGCATCACTTGGAAAAAATTCAGGTGCCTAACTAGGCAGATTCCCTGGATGGGGAATGCAGAAGCACCTGCAGGCAAAGCCAGAAACATCTCTGCATCTGCATCAAATTAGAAAGCATCGGTCGGCTTTTTATTCCCTAACTTTCTAAGATTTAAATTTACTTCTGGGGCTGTGCTAAAGCAGGCACTCTTTTATGCTGCTGGTGGGAGTGTATATTGATATGAACTTTTTGGAAAGCAATTTGGCGGTATATTTCAAGAGCTTTAAAGGCATTCATGCCATTTGACCTAGCAGTTATACCTCTGGGAACTGTCCCAAGGAAATAATCCTTTTTTAACAAAAGGGTCTAAAGGGGCTTCCCTGGTGGCGCAGTGGTTGAGAGGCCGCCTGCTGATGCAGGGGACACGGGTTCGTGCCCCGGTCCGGGAAGATCCCACATGCCGCGGAGCGGCTGGGCCCGTGAGCCATGGCCGCTGAGCCTGCACGTCCGGAGCCTGTGCTCCGCAACGGGAGAGGCCACAACAGTGAGAGGCCTGCGTACCACAAGAAAAAAAAAAAAAAAAAAGGGGGTCTAAGCCTCAAAAAATTTTAAGTGTTATTTGTAATACTGCATTACTTCATTTATAGTGTCAAGAAATTGGAGCAATTTAAATGTCTCACAGAAGGAGAATAGGTAAGCAAACATATTCAACTCAAAGGAATATTATGAATCAAGTTAAAAATTTTGAAGAACATATTTGTTGTAAGATAGAAAATGTCTTAAAATGTTAAATGAGAAAAGCAAACCACAAATAGTATAAACAATAGAAGTTGAACTGTATTTAAAAATATACTTAGAAGAAAAGACTGGTGGGAAATTTACCAGAAAAGCAAGTCTTTGTTTTTGGTTACCAAAACTTACTTTTAAGGAAAACAATCAGGTAATTTTTGTTTAGCACTTTTGAAAGGGAAACGTATATAAATATTCATGTTTCCTAGAAAACGGAGCTTTATAGTAGAGAAGGGATAATTAATAAAGCTGTATATAACTGAATTGTGATATTCTTCTTCAGATCTCCCAAATGCCTCTGTTCAAAGTCACACTTACAAAGCATTCTGATTTTGACAGCAGAAAAAAGCACCCCTAGATGAGGGTCTCTAAAATCCCAGACATTTAGTAATTACAAAGGCTGTGCCTTTATTACAAGTGAATAAATTGACATTTTGGTTTAATAACTAGGATTTGACTAATGAGTCAGTCTCCCAAAAGCCTAGTTCTTGCTCGTGAGTGGCATAAAATTAGATTTTTGAACTTGGAAATCTGAGGTCCAGATCCTCGACTTTTTTGATCCCTACCCAAATATAGCAGCAACCCTGGAGCACTGCTCAGACCATTAGCAGTCTAGCCCATTGTTTCAGTGGTAAAAAAGAAAGAGCAGAAATAAAAGGAAAAAAAAATCATGTTTTTATGTGATGAACTGGCCTTTGAGTTAAAAAAAAAAAGCTAGAAAGAGTGGTGATCTTTCCTTGAGTGGCAAGTGCTTAATAACTCATTTAGGGAAACTTTTTGTTTGTCAATCTTTTTTAGTTTTTCTTATTTGAAATGCGATCTGGCTAAGTATATACACTTAATGTTTGACTCACTAATTAGCCTCTTTGGCAGTATTACGTATTATATCATCAGGCTCTGTACTTCATTCGTACATATTTTTAAATAAAAGGTTTATTCACATATCATTCAATTCATTCATTTAGAATGTACAGTTCAGTATTTACAGTTATGCAACCATCACAATAATCAATTTTAGAACATTTTCATCACCCCGAAAAGAAACCCTGTACCTATTGGCAGTCACTCTCCATTTTCTTCCTAACTTTCCAGTCCCAGGTCACCACTAATCTACTTTCTGTCTCTATAATTTTGCCTACTCTGGACATTTCATGTAAATTGAATCATACAACATGTAATCTTTTGTAAGTGGCTTCCTCGTTCAGCATAATGCTTTAAGGTTCATTAATATTGTAGCATGTATCATTACTTCATTTCCTTTTATTTATTATTTATTACTTTTTATTTATTTTATTTCTAATGTCCCATTATATGGCTTTGCCACATTTTATTTATCCATTCATCTGTTGATGGAAATTTTTAATATTTCCACTTTTTGGCTAATATGAATACCACCACAAACATTCATGTACAAGTTTTTCTGTGGGCATATGTTTTCATTTCTCTTGGGTATATATATTCCTAGGAGTGGAATTGCTGGGTCATAGGGTAATTCTGTATTTAACATTTTGAAGCAGACTGTTTTCTAGAGTGTCTGCACCATTTTCTAATCCAATCAGCAATGCATGAGGATTCCAGCTTCTCCACATCTCCACTTGTTATCATCTGTCTTTTTAATGATAGTGGGCGTGAAGTGTATCTCATTATGATTTGAATTTGCATTTCCCTAATGATGCTGAGCACCTTTTCATGTGCTTATTGACCATTTGCATATTTTCTTTGGAAAAATGTCTATTCAAATTCTTTGCCATTTTTAGATGGGGTAGTTTTTTTTATTGCTGAATTATGAGTTCTTTATATATTTCCTTATTATATATATTTGTAGATATTTTCTCCTACCTGGGGGTTTTCTTTTCACTTTCTTGATGGTGTCCTTTGAAGCACATAAGTTTTTAATTTTGATAAAGCCCTTTTTTTTTTCTTGTGCTTTCGGTATCATATCTAATAAACCATTGCCTAATCCAAGGTCACAAAATTTACATCTATGTAAATAACTCTATTCCAAGAGTTTTATAATTTTACCTCTTACATTTAGGTCTTTGATCCATCTTGAGTAACTTTTTATATATGGTGTAAGAAAGTATCCCAGCTCCATTCTTTGGCATGTAGATATCCAGTTGTCCCAGCACCATTTGTTGAAAAATAAATATTTTTCCATTGACTTGTCTTGGCACCCTTGTTGAAAATCAAGTGACTGTAAATGTGAGGGTTTATTTCTGGACTCTCAGTTCTATTCCATTGATTTATATGTCCATACATTTATATTTTTCTTTTATTCATTCTACAAAGGTTTATTGAGCATCTTTATATGCCAAGCATTGTGCTTGACATGTCCATTTTACTTGCTTTTGAGAACCAAATCCTACCTCTTCAAAGCCCAGATCTTCTTTAAAACTCATTCTAAGATATAATTTTCTTTCATAGCCAAACCTATAGAGCTTTATATGATTTGCACGTGGTCTTTTGGCAAGTTGTAGTTTGTCCAACTATATAAATGTCTAGAAGTCTGAGTGTATTTTAGAGGGCTTAGAAGAATGAAAATTGATCAGGGATAGTCCACTGAATGTATTGTAGATGAGGTTAGTTTTAAAGCGGAAGAAGAATTTACAACCCGTGATGAGGGGTTCCTGGCAGGTGTGGAGTTGCCCACGTGCAACTTGACAGGTCCAGAAAGTTGTTAAGTCTAGTTGCTGGTAGCAGTAAGACCAGTGAGAAATGGTGGAGAGGCTACTGGACTGCATACCCATAATTCTGCTTCCAGATTTTATTTTTGTAGCAGTTCCTTGCCAGTGTAAATTTAACAAAGATAGGAGAATGTTTTCAGATAATGACTTATTGCTGGGTTTAAGATGAATTAAAGGAGGGAAGAATTTTATATAATGGTGGTGGCTGGTCTCTAGATTGTGGTTGTAGGAACTGAAGGGAGAAGCCAAAGAAACGTAAACTTAGCAGAACTTGATGATTATCTGAAATAACTAAACATGATTCCAGTGTTATAACTTGAGAACATTGTGAAGATAATTGTACCAATGCTTACTGTTAAGAACAAGGTAAGAAGAAATGGTATATAAACTTTGATTTTGTCCACTTGTTGGCAGACTTTTCAAGTGGGTTATAAAAGATGCCAATTTAACCATTAGATAGTATATTATATCAAGTCTGATATCCAGGAGCTTCCAATATTCCAGTGACACAAATACCATTGATTTTCCTTCCATAGTTGCCTGTTCATTTTTGAAACGCGTATTGTAAAAGGAACTTTCAATGTCTAATTTTAAAGGTTAAGCAGTGGTTTTATTTTCTCTACCTGTATAAGTGGTTTTGAAAGACCTACGAAAGGTACCTAGATTCTGTGGTTTGCTATTGCCATTAACAATTTTATTGTTTTGAGGGAGGAAAAAAGTTTTAATATTGACTACATAGAAAAACATAGTCTATATAGCAATGTAGATAAGTTTCAGTTGCTCATGATAGTTTTGGCTTTAAACATTAAAATTTGGATGTTTTAGAAAATCTATTACATTTTGAAACTAGTACAGTACATTTATTTACCCATCCTAAAATTTCTTTCAGGAATTGTTCCATCTTCTGTTGTCCTGACTTCTTTCCAGGTGATGTCAAGAGTTTTTTTAATATGGGCAGTAACACATAGCGTCAAAGAGGTAAGTGTTTAAATTGACAAAAATAAAATACTATCAGCTTTAACAAACGTTAGTCAACTTTTCTTTCTCACATGTGTGTTATGGCTAAAGATGGAACTCCAGGTCATATCAGTATAGCCCAGATAAAAATCCCTTGTACTGTAGGAATTGGGTTACTAGTGGGAAACATACCCCAAATATGCAGTGTTGTAAAGAGAAGGCTTATTACACAAAGTCCTGAAATCTCAGTTCCCTTGGAGATTTGGCTGGTATGGATGTGGTCTGCACCTCAGTTATATTTTTCTGCTTTCTTGTTTGGATCCAGCACCATAAACTCTGGACATCGTCATCCTTGTAGTGGGACCGTTGTGGAAGTGAGAGACATTAATGCATTCCCAGAACAGTCCAATCTTTGTAGGACCAGGAGAAACAAACTTGTTTCCACCCAGCCCACCAAGGTTAATGGAATTCCCAAGTGTGCTGAGTCTAGTGGTTCTGGGAGGTCTGGGGCGGTGGATACCTGGGCAGGCCCAGGGATCTGTGGATACCCTCTGCTGGGGGTCTGGGGTGGTGGATACCCTCTGCTGGGGGTCTGGGGTGGTGGATACCCTCTGCTGGGGATCTGGGGTGGTGGATACCCTCTGCTGGGGGTCTGGGGGTGTGGATACCCAGGCAGGCCCAGGGATGCTTCTTGTAAGAACTGGAGGGATTTACCATGGGTGTAAATCCACAACTAAGCTTTCATTTTCTGGTATCAGGGAAGAGAATTGTTTTCTAGTATGTTTTTGGCTTTTTAAAAGTCAATTATTACTTGCTAATGTCATCGTGAGGAAGAGTACCTGTAGCCACCAGGAAGATTCAGTTTTCAGTTTTCCAGTCTCAGTAACTTATCACCAGCATTATTGGGTTCTTTAGCCTCATGAAATGTGCTAATCCGTTAGCATTATTCTGGTTTTTTCTTTGTCTTCTATTACTCTGAAATCCCTGTCAAAACATTTTGTTTTTCGGAATTTACTTAGACAGTTTCATTTGTATTTTAACTAATGTTTTTTTTAACTTGTTATTGGTGTATGATATACATACAGAAAAATGCACATAGATAATGAGTTTTTAAGCAAAATTGACTAAGCTAAGTTATTGTTTCTGTTATAGATTCACAGACTTTTTCTTTTAAGCTCTTTCACTCCTTGAAGATGTCTGTCTACACTTTCTGTGTAGGAAGAATGTAAAACAATCTCATACTTTTACATGATCACTTTTTAGAGTAATCACATTTCTTAAAACAAAAAAAAAAGTCAAAAACAGGCAAGTAAATCCTAATGTAGCATATTGCCCCTTGACCTCATTCTTGTTTCTGGAGTAAGGAAAAGTTATTGTTTACATTGGTTTCAAAGTTCTTTCTATAAATCATTTTTAACCTGTATTTCTTCCTCCTTTACTTTTGTGTATACACTGTGTCCTTTCCATTTTAACCAGCAACCCGAATTTTTCATTTCCCAATAGTCTTAAGTGACTTAAACTTTCTTCCTAATAGTAACTCATTTATATTCTTAAACAGGTAATTACGTACTTTCGATAATTAAATGAAGATAGAGTGTTTTCAACTCTGGAGTGTTTAATCAGTTTGCCAGTAGAGTCAGACCCTAGGTGTCCAGGAGCTAATGCTCCAGGTGATGGGTTGTTCATGACCTCTGCTGCTCCTCTCCTCTGCTTCAGTAACCACTCTTCGGGCTTCCCTGGTGACGCAGTGGTTGGGAGTCCGCCTGCCGATGCAGGGGACGCGGGTTCGTGCCCTGGTCCGGGAGGATCCCATATGCCGCAGAGCGGCTGGGCCCGTGAGCCATGGCCGCTGAGCCTGCGCGTCCGGAGCCTGTGCTCTGCAATGGGAGAGGCCACCACAGTGAGAGGCCCGCCTACCGCAAAAAAAAAACAAAAACAAAAAAAAAACCACTCCTCTGCTTATTAGCACTTCTGGCAAGCGGGGTGGTAGACAGGTAAATCAAAAATGACTACAGTTCAAGTTAAGCAGTTGTTACCATATTGCTATTACCGACATTTGCCAGGATTTCCTGGGCAGAGCAGGAAGACAGCTTGGATTAGAAAGCTATTAAATGTCTCTGTGGATTACAGCTCTGTTGACCTGGCCATTGCCCTCAGTAACCTCCTGCCTGACAGATGCAGACTTGACATTTAACAGATGGTTTCACAGGTAGTGTCATATTTGAGCCTTACAGTAATTTAAGTTATATGCTTGTTAGATTTGCATATTCATAATTGTTTCTCTGCAACCAAACTTACCCAATTTCTACTATTGTTAACATATCATTTTCTTAGGAATGTAGTAAATTTTATTGTCTTTCTGTCACCTCTTGGGTCCTCTTCTTTTCACATATACCCTATTGATTAATTGACTTACTCCTTTCTCACGTAAATAGTATTTGCTGTTCCAAGATCACACTTCTTTTCTCCTCATTCCCCTTTTCTTTGAAAAGAACCCATTCATCGTTTTGTTTATGGCAGTAGATTCCCTCCTGGCCCACCCCAAGTTGCTAATAGCTAATAGCTGTTGCTGTGGCGTTTCAGAGGCCAGTCTGCTGTCTGTGACCTGTTCCTTACCCCCTTGTCTTGGCCAAAGGCTGTTTTTCCTGCCGTAGAGTTTAGTGTTAGCTATAATTCAGTTTGTTCTATACAACATTACATATGGCTTCCCTGTTAAACTTCCATTCTTCTGTTTTACCGAAACATCTTTAAAATATCTGTATTTTCTTTATATCCAGCTTTGTTTATTTTAATGGTGGGAATCACATAACCAATGCATAGGGAAATTGACCTCAGAAATAACTGCTTCATAAAATATATATCATTTTCTCATAGTGATGTTCAGCTTCTTTTCACAGTACTCTACTTTCATTCTCAGTTTGTTTTTACATCATATTTCCCTCTAAAGTGGACACAGGTTCTTCATTTTCATAGCATTACGTTTGGATTTGGACTCTTGTTCCACCCTCTCTGGCCTGCTTATATTTTCTATGCTCATTCCCCTATTTTCTGTAATTGTACATGATGTACTAAGGTATAGCCTGTATACCTTTTAAGACTAGATATTACTTTTTTCATATTTGAGGTATATTTTCTTTTAAGACGCCCTTTAGGACCTGCATCCTTACTTGTCATTATAATTCTTTACTGCATGGAATGCTAGTCACGTAGATGTCACCAGGTATATCATAGGACTAAAAGGTGATCAGATGGTTTTCTTTTATGATGTATAAGGACCCACCATCACTAGCAGGACACCTTGATGAGCAGGATATTAAAGAAAAAATGTCTCTATGCTCAAAAGCTTTTTCTTGACCTAACAGAGCAAATAACCTTGCCACTTCTTTCCTTTTAAAAGGACTTTTTATATAAGCAAAGTAAAACTTCTGATAAAACAGACAAGCTCAGGGTGGGACATAGGGTTTGAGGGATACAGGAGGGAATCAGAAATTCAAGCTAACCTGTTTCCTTTCCAGTTTTCCCACCTGACCTCCAGAACTGAACTGGCTTCTTTCCCATTCCTTAGCCAGGCTGCCCACTGCTACTGCCACATCAGGCCTCTATGGGCATTTGTTCCCCTCACCCTCTGTTTGGGTCTGTGTCTTTGTCTCCTCATTGAACTGAAAAAAGATTGACATTTTTCAGAGTGAATTGCAGTGGGAGATGCCACCTTCCTTCCCTCACTATGACCCCCCTTCAGAAACAGACAAGTCCACAGGGCACATATTCTTCCTTGTCCAAAAGTAGCTAAGCCAAGCCCCAGATTCCTGGATACACAGGTAGGCCACTGTCCCTTTTCCTGGCCCAGCCCTCTTTGGAGAAGCCCACACACATCCTCTCCGGAGTTCTTAGTGTAAGATCGCCATGTTCTTGGAGCAGAAGTCCCAGGGCATGGGCAGCGGTTGAGTAAGAAGTTGCTGGGCTCTCGCTGTGACTTTAGCCTAAGTGCAACAAACACCTTCGACACCTTACCAGCGGTATTTGTGTAAAATAGACTATACTCTGGAGTGCTGAGCCTTCTCTCCTTTCTTCCTCACCCTTTGCCACCATTGGAGAAAAGGATGTTTGCCCACATTCCTTTGGAATGCTCCGTAAATTCTCGTGATTTCACCAGTCAGCTGTTTCCCACTTCTTTCTGGCATGCCACTGGGCTCTGTAACACTTAATCTGCCGTCTCTGCTAACTTCTCAGCAAGATGCCTACAAAAAGCTTGCCATCAGTGTTTAAGAAAGTTAGTAACCTCCAGTTATGATAAAGATATCATTATGCTGTTTGTTGTTGTTTGATGCATTACAGTTTACAGAGGGCTTTATTAAAATATGTTATAATTATCCACTCTTGACAGCTCGCTTGAGGTAGGTTGTAGTCTCCATTTAAAGTTTGGAAGCTAGAGAGGCAAATGACTGTCTGTCAAATGGCAGAGTTGAAAAGCAGACTTCTGAATTCACAGTCTTCCCACTGCATCAGAACTTGCTCTCACCGGTTAGAAATGTGATGTAAACACATCCTTATTTTTGTGTGCTAACCATACTTTCTTTATCCCGTGTGGAGTTGAAAACCCCCATCTCAGACCCAGAAGCACTTTTCCTCTTCAGCGGTTCTGTCATACCACGTGCATGTGATTCTCCACTCAGATCGGTTACATGTGAGATGTACAAATCAATTGTAGGCCCTGGGCGCTTGTCTGCAATGCTTTGCCCACCTGCGTCTCTGGTTTTTTAGTGCTCCTTTTAGGACACTCTGATTAAATCTCTCCAGTTAATTGGCCTTTCTCCATGAAAGTTCCAAGACTATTTTTCATACTGGGGTTTATGGACTATTTGGAACAGAATTACCAGAAAGCTTCTTAAAAATGCACTTTCCAGGTCCCGCCCCACATTTGATAAAGAATTTTGGGGAGTGGAGACAGAGAGTCATCACTGTTATTAAGCTCCTTGGATAATTTGATGAATTCTAAGGTTTGAGAAATGCTCTAAGAAACTGTAGTGTTGTGCTGTAATTTTATTTGCCCTTCTTTTTTCTTGATTTTACTTCCCACTTCTGCTTAGTTTCCTCGAGACCTAACCAGATTTCACCATCTCTGTCCCAAATCTGAGAGCCATAGTCTCATTCTTAGAGAATGAAAGCCTGGAGTTCCCTTACCTAGCTAAGTGGAGGGACTGTGGAGTTTCTGGTGCCTTCTCCAAAATCTAGTGTCTGTGGAGCTGAGGCTCACTTGCATGTAAGAGGAAGCTTGAGGGGCCCACCTTGAAGTCAGAGGCAGATTTGAAACCATGGCATTAAAGAAGCTAAAGCATCATTTGTTTGGGGGGCGAGTTGGAGGGAAGGGCTCCATCCTGGGCAGGTGCTTCTTGTTGCCTGGCCAACGCCACCAAGTAGATCATATATTATTCCAGGTAGATTGTTATCGTTTCCACCCAAGGAAATACTGCACAAACATCTCTCTTCTTCGGTTTTCTCAAGAAATGTCATCTTCCTTGGACACTTTTGTTATGTTCTAGGTAAGTCAAATTCAGTATTCTAGAACATGGAGGCTTAACAGCCATACTTTTCATGAGGAGTGGGTGAGCGTGCACTTCGACACTCACCCTGTGGCTTAGGACAAAGCACTTCAACTTTCTGAGCCTTGTTTTTCTCATCTGTGACATGGTAATACTGGAATCTGTCCTGCTCATTTCACAGAGTTTTTGTGGAGATTAACTGAGGGGAATACATGAAAACAAGGCAGCAGTGTTTAGAAATCAAGGTCTCTAGCATGCAGTTTTTTGCTGAGCAGCTTCTGAAACTCCTTATAAAACAGTTTCACTTCAGAAGGATTGCTACTTCCTTCATAGATGCCACACAGGTTTTTTTTTTCTTCCTCTTTTCCTCTGCTTTTTCACTCTTGTGGAAGCTAAAGGACTGAGTACAGTGGTATCCCCGATACTCCACGATTGTTTTCCTGGAGGATACTCCGTGATCCTTTTCCTGTTGTGCTGCATTATAGGTTCTCCTTCTCCGCTCGGTCCTCCAGCTGGGCTCGTGGTGCGCTCATGCTCTCGCTGCCTCTTGAGGTTGCTTCTCTTGTTAGCATGTTTCCTGTGGCTGCACGTGCTCCTTGTCCCTAACGGCCATCCGTGAACATGGGCTTTCGGTTAGGCAGGAAGGGCACCTTCTTATCCATATCATTCAGATGAGGAGCTGAGAGGCTGCATCTGGGGCACGTTGTTCCCTCCTTGGGTACTGTGCTTGGACCAGAAGCCACGCCACTGTCTTCTAGCCCAGGCCATTTCCACAGTGACGTTCCATCTCAGTTAGCAAAGGACATTGGGAGACATTCAGTATCTTTTGGCCCCTTGAGTGCTAAATGTCTAAAGTTCTCCACCCTACTCCATCTGTTCCCTTACTTTCTATTTTAAATATTTCTGTAGGTGGATTTGCATCACCTTCACTTTTAAAATTAGCACCTCTCCTAAAGGTGGGAAACCTCATTATTTGATTGCTAGTCAGACACTGTCAGACTTTAGAGAACTCCAAGACAGTTGTAGCAGTACTTTAATGCCACTTCCGCCATCTGTTAATAATGGACACTTAAAGATAGTGTTACTTTTCCCAAGGCTGGATGGTTCACTTTGACATTGAATATATTTAGCGTAGGTGATTTTGGCAAAATCAGGTTGTCTGTTTTTCTCTCAGTGTTTTTCTGTCCCTTTTCAACATTTTCTTGAACCATGTATAAAAATTTTATTGCAAAATATTTAGATCCTTTTGGGTTCAGTGTAGGCTCACTTCTGATGTTCCATGTTGCATCTTTCTCCCATTGTCTTAGTTCTTTTGTAGTCCTTGGAAAACTTCAGTGGCATTCCTTTGTTCAAAATGTATTATACTCTGTTCTTTGATAATTAAGTCAGTTGTGTTTAAAGTAAAATAAAACATCTTAAACCATACAAGTGAGTGTTACCACTACATCCTACAAAAACATAGCCTCCCTTTGTCAGTTAATAGTTGAATAGGTTCCAGGCCCAGCAAAATCAGGAAATCAGTTTCATTTGTGTTTAATGTTAATCTTTTTCTCCTCTCGGCTCTCCTCCACTGCACCCTCCTCCATCGGTGACCCTGCCCCACAAACACCCTCACACTTGAAGTTTCTCTGGACCTTTTCTTTTGCTTTCTTACCCCAAGGGCTAAATCTGACATCATCCATTCCCATTCCTCAATTCTGGCACGAGAGGGAGCAGTTAAACCAGACAAACTCCCTGGAAGATTGCACGGTTATCTTCATTTGGGGGAATGTCATTCAGGGCAGGAAGGGCCAGAGCCTGACCTGTCAGCTCCAAAGGAAAGTGCCCCACTCTATGAGGTTCCTCCAGGACTCAAAGCCAGACCTGCCCCCCAGCCTGCCCAGTCCAGACTGCCCTGCAGGTGGCCAGGCCTTTCAGGCCTGAGCACTATTGGCTTCTTCCTTTCCCTCTGCCCCAGAACTTCCAGATCTTGGGTTTCCCAGTGCATTTACAGTTCAGTTAGTCTTTTAAAATATTATGCTAAAACGCTTCTCCCCCATTTAATTGACGTTCTGGATGTATCAGTGGTGTCTCCTACTTTCCTCCTAATTTTTTTTACTTCTATTTCTGATAATGGAATTTCTGACACAGAAGCTCATTGTTGGAATGAATCCTCTTCAAGCATAAGACATTTTCATACTATTGGGTAGTATCTTAATATATGTAATTGCTGCTACTTAGAAATAGTAGGAAGCCTGTTTAGAGCCAAATCTGGATACTTGGAGTCCTGAGATTAACAAAGATGTTTGACTTTTGGCACTAGGAAACTGTCATGGAATAGGAATGAGAATGATGAAAGAAAAAAAAAGGTTACCTTGCATGTAAAATAGTAGTTTCCCAAAGAAGCACCTGAAATGAGATTTACAGGCTGGGAACCTAAGTGGTTTCAGCTTTGGTTATATGTCATCAGCTTGAGTTGAAGAATAAATAATGCAGGGAAGTAAGCCTGTGTCATAGAAGTGTGCTGTCAAGTTGTACTGTCAGTGGAGAGTTACCAATAAGTGAATTTGACACTCAAACCAGTTTTCATCCGTGGTTTGAAAGTGAAGTGAATTCAGATGTTTATTTCAAGCCAAAAAGGGTAACTTTCTGGTCCCATGTAGTGATAGAAACGTGTTGGTTACCAGCATTTTTCTTTTGGATATTTCCTCTATCCCAGGACTGTACAAAGGAACTTTTGGTAATGGCAGAAATGTTCTGTGTCTGTGCTGTTCGATATAGTAACTACTAGTTGTATGTGAACACATACTGAACCCTTGAAATGAAGTTAGAGTGAATGAGGAACTGAATTTTAATGTAATTTAATTTTAAATAGCCACATGTGACTGGAGTTTACTGTATCGGACAGTGTAGCTGTAGTTGTTCAGTGTAATATTATTTACCATTCTCTTTATTTTCAGTCCATATATTTTATCTCATATGTGCATGACTGTGTGATTTAAAAAAAAAAAAAAAAGTAGGGCTTTCCTGGTGGCACAGTGGTTGGGAGTCCGCCTGCCGATGCAGGGGACACGGG